>NC_133662.1:263460709-263546986 GCF_037893015.1 Macrotis lagotis | reverse complement strand
AACTTTCCCAGGTTCACAGACCTAGAGTCAGGAGGGATTTCAGGGGTGATCCAGTCCACCCCTTTCCTTTTACAGATGGGAAAACTGAGGCCCCGGGGGGGGGGGAGGTCTACCCAAAGTGCCACAGATAGTGTCTGAGGGACTGAAGTCCTTTAACTCCAGTGCCAGGTCTTTCCACTGTTCCCCCCATGTCCCCCTTCATGTCCCAACTTCAGAAGGAGCAGGTGCTGCTTCCATAGTCAAACCAAAGTGCAGCTCAGGGCCTCTTGCAAAGGAGCCCTCTTAGAGCCAGCCAGCAGCCAGGCTTCTCTTCTCTCAGTGACACACACCCTTCTCTCCTCCATCCCCAATAGCTTTCTTTTCTTCCAAAATCCCTTTCCCAGGGCCCCTCCCATGGCTTCTCCCAGTCCAACCCAGCCCTTCCTTGGTAGTAACCCTGGTCCTGCCCAGCCACATCGGGCCCTACCTCCTGGCATCTCCAGGGACTGGCTTGGCCAGTACCAAAATGGACTCAGAGCTGGGCAGCCAGGAAAGTCTTTGCACACTTAGTTACAGTTGCTAGGTAGGGAGGAACTTTGAGCCAGACTGGCAGACACAGCATGGCAAGGAGGAATTATATACTTCAAGATGAAAGTACACACACACACACACACACACACACACACCCAGAGGGGAGTTCACAAATTCTTCCAAGACCATTCTAAGAAGCCAGACTTTCCCACTCTGCCATCCTCGGTAAGTGGCCATTGCAACCGTGGTGGGAGACCTCCAAGGAAGGGAGATCACTCCCCTCGTCCCCCACCTCCTGCAACCCCTTCAGCACTAAGGTGACCATACATTCCAACAGACCTTTCTCCATAGACCTCTGCCTCACTGAAGCAAGGCAGCAAGGTGACAAGAGAGCCAGAATCGGCACCTGGCCAGCCCCAGGCCAAGCTGGTGTTCCCCACATTCTCCAGTTCTCCCAGCCTCTCCCAGCACCCCAGATACCTGCCCAGCAGCGAATCCCCAGAGAACTCGCCTCCCCACTACCTATTTGTTCGATGAAAATCTTCCATGAATCTGCAGGAATGGGGTGGATCATTTTCAGGGCCTCGGTGAGAGTGGTCGGGCTGTCTGCGGCCAGGGCTGGGTACTCCTCCGGGGTCGCCACGGTGCCAGGGGTAGAAGGAGATTCGCTGAGAGAGGAGAGAGAGAGAGAGAGAGAGAGAGAGAGAGAGAGAGAGAGAGAGAGAGAGAGAGAGAGAGAGATTCACTTTTAAGCAGTCAGAGACTTTTCCTTAAATAGGGAAGAAATGGGCATTAGTGGCAAGTGGGGCACCCCCTCTTGGGCCTGCTGAAGGGGCCATGTTCAGCAGGAGCAGAGCCTGGCCCCCTCCTCTCTCTCCCCTAGGCAGGGGCTCCGAATATTGGGGAAAGGAGCCTCCAGCAGGGCTTTATACGGTGATTCATCCACCCAAGCCCACATGGCCGGAGCCCAAACCTTCGTGTTTTCATTGCTTACAAACAAGGTTTGGAAACTTGTGCCCTCCCTTTGGGGGGGCCCTCGGAGAGTTTTACCCTCTCGACTGGAGCCGCCCCCCCCCCCATTCGGGCAGCGCACGTGTGGGGGGGCAAATGGAGAGTTCCATTCACCTGCTCCCCCCCCCCCCCCGCTGTGTGACTGAGGTGGGCCAGGAAAGACAAGCCCAGAGGGGAGGTCGAGGAAGAGTCAGCTGACCGAGCTGAGGTGCAGGGTCTGCCGGGGCCAGGAGGGCCGAAGCCGGGGGTGGGGGGCGGCTGGGGAGGAGAAGGCATTCGGGTTGGGTTGGCAGCGAGGCGGGGGAGCCGCGCCTGCTCCTGTCCGGTCCTGCCCTCCGCCTCCACTGCCCACGGGCGGGAGAAAGTCACTTCTCCTAGAGAAGAGGGCGGAGGGACCCAGGATCCCGGGGCGGGGGTGGGGGTAGATGGGGAGGGGAACCAGAGCTGCCACGGCTCTGCTTGGCTCTGGGGGCCCTGAGCGCTCTGGAGAGGGGGGTTCTCGGAGCCGGCGCAGTCACCTGGGCCAGGGGCCCTACCTGCAAAGCGGGAGGTGGGAAGCGGGGCTGCAGCCCCGTGGGGGCAGAGGCGCAGGGTGCCCAGGGAAAGGGGAGGGGGGCAGCCCAGAGGAGAGAGGGCAGAGAAATGAGGGAGGGGAGACAGGGAGCAGGAGGCTGGAGACAGGAGAGGTGAGGGGGGCGCCAGGAGGAGGGGGGCCCCAACAGGAGAGTGGTGCCAGGAGGAGAGGGGTGCCAGGAGGGGAGGGGGCCCCAGGAGGAGAGGGGCGCCAGGAGGAGGGGGGCGCTGGGGCGCCAGGAGGGGAGGGGGGCCCCAGGAGGAGAGGGGCGCCAGGAGGAGGGAGCCAGGAGGAGGGGGCCCCAGGAGGAGAGGGGCGCCAGGAGGAGGGAGCCAGGAGGAGGGGGCCCCAGGAGGAGGGGGGCGCTGGGGCTCCAGGAGGAGAGTGGTGCCAGGAGGAGAGGGGCGCCAGGAGGGGAGGGGGCCCCAGGAGGAGAGGGGCCCCAGGAGGAGGGGGGCGCTGGGGCGCCAGGAGGGGAGGGGGGGCGCCAGGAGGAGGGGGGCGCTGGGGCGCCAGGAGGAGGGGGGCGCCAGGAGGAGAGGGGCGCCAGGAGGAGAGGGGCGCTGGGGCCCCAGGAGGAGAGGGGCGCCAGGAGGGGGGGGGGCCCCAGGAGGAGAGGGGCGCCAGGAGGAGAGGGGCGCCGGGAGGAGAGGGGCGCCGGGAGGAGAGGGGCGCCGGGAGGAGAGGGGCGCTGGGGCGCCAGGGAGGGGAGAGGGGCAAGACCCGAGAGCGGGTGGAGAGGCGCAGGCAGGGGTGCCCAGGGCGGGGGGCAGGGGCGGGGGCGAGCGTGGGCAGTGCGGAGCGGCCCCTCACCTGCTGCCCGGCTGGCCGGCCGGCTCCCGGGGGTCGCTCTCCGAGGAGGAGCCCTCATGGTCCACGGCGCAGGCGGCGCTGAAGGCGGCGGCCAGCAGCTCCATGAGGCTCCCGGGCCGGCGGGGAGCGCAGCCCGCGGGGTGGGTCCTGGAGCGCCCCCGAGCTGCGCCCGCTCCGGAGAGCCGCTGCCGCCGCCGCCGCCGGGAAGGCTCCTGGGGGTTGCCACGGTAACGGGAGAGGCGGGAGGCGGGAGGCGGCGGCCACGGGGGCTGCGCCCCGAGAGGAGGAGGCAGCGCCGCGGCGGAGCGCAGGCCAGGGCTGAGCAGCGGGGCCGGGCAGGGCCGGGCAGGGCCGGGCCAGGCGGGGCAGGCGGGGCCGGGGCGAGGCTGGCGGCTTGGGGTGGGCAGGGCGGAGCCCCCCCCAACTATGCCAAGAAGACCCGGGCGGCCGGAGTGCCACGGGGCGCCCTGACCCTGGGCCGGCCTTGGCAGGACACTTGGCCCCCTCTCCCACTTGGCTCCTCCCTTCCTGGGCCCGGCCTGGATTCCGGAGTGTAAGTTGAGTCTGGGGAGCAGAGTCCGAGCCCTGGCTTTGCCACTTCGGGGCGTCGGGGCCCTCACTTGGCCCCCCTGGGCGTCAGGTGGCTCCTTTTGAATCCTTGGGTCTGATCTCCAAGGCCCTTTTTGGCGCTTTGATTTGCTTTGGTTTGGAAACACTGGGGTGGCGGTTTGCCCGGCCACCAGCTGCTGAAGGGCAGCATCGAGATGCCCCCGGAGGCTTCTTGTGGCCCTGAGGCGGGCACACTTTGCACCAGGCACTGCCACCAAGGAAGGCCTCCGGTGCCTTCCTTTTACACATCCCGAACCTGAAAGTGGGAGGGAAGGCGCTTCCTCGGGCAGCTTTTCCACCTTAGCCCTGGGATCTGGCCTTCTTGAAGGCCTCTCCCGGGCCATCTCCACCTCTCAGGACCCGGCGATCCCCAAGACTCAACTGCCACTTTCAACAAGGCCCCTTCCCTGTGGCTCCCCAAGACGTGGCCCATTATAGGAGAGCTTAGAGAGCAGCCCGCGGGACCCCTTACTGAGAGGGGAGGGACTACCCCAAACTAGCTGCTGCCCGAAGCAGAATCCCAACCCAGGCTCTCAGCATTCCAGCCACGGAATTCAAAGATGACAATTCCCTCCAGGTTCTAGCTTCAGCATGGCCTCCTTCAACAGGAGGTGGCCAGGGGTGGCAGAAGGGAGGAGGCTGAGGCTGGCTGCTTCCAAGTGCCCTTATGCGGGGAATGGAGATCAAATGCCAAAATGGAGTAGGGAGATGAGTTTTCTTCAGGTCCCCTCACCTGCTCCAGGAAGAAATTTCTTTCTTATTTTACCTTAGAGAAAGGTGATGGAGGTTTAACAAGGGCAATCTGATTAACCCAAGAACTTTGGGGAACTCTTCCCTCCCCACCAGGCTGCACCTCGAAGAGGAGGGAATTGCTTTACCCTTTCCATGGAGAGGGAACAACCAGGAAGGAAGGAATCCTGGCTTTGTGACTTTGGGGAGGTGTGCAAAGCAATCCACAAAAAATGGTCCTGCCTCAGCCTCCAGCTCACATACACAATCTGTGCAAGCCCCTCCTTCAGCCGGAAATGCCCTAGCTTAGACTTGATGGCTACTGAGACTCCTTTGTGTCCCCAAACCAGAAGTCCAAGGAACCTCTCCCCCTGAACACTCTGCTAGGTTGCTGAGGGAGGGAGACCCACATCCAACCTTAGGACTTGCAGCTAGAAGGCACCTGGAGAGACCCTCTGATCCAAACTCCTAATTTTTCCATGAAGAGGACACTGAGACCCCCCGAAGTTAAATCCAGACCCACAGTCACACAACACACTGGGGTCTCCTGACTACCCAAATCCAATCATCTCCACTCTTCCCTCCTCTCAGAAGAACTGAGCCCACTCTTACCACCCTGGCCAGCTCTCATCCAGGAAAGAGAAGGACAGTTTTTTTTTTCTCAGCAGCACTTCCATGGTTAAGTTAAAAGGAAATGGAGAGAGGGAGGCAGGGGTGGGAAGCTGGGCCCTGGTTCTCGGTACTCTATCAAAAGAGGGATAGAATAATGGAAAAGCTAGGGGAAGGATCCAGCCCCTTCCTTGGAGAAGTGTCTCAGGTCCCCTAAGGATGGGTAGAAAGAGTTATGGAGGAGAGGAGACACTTAGTGGTTTCTCCAGCAGTCTTCTGTTATCTACTGGCGAGGAGGGGAAGAAGTGGGAGAGACAGAAAATGGTTGATTAAATTTGGCAAGGACAGCAGTATAATATTTCAGAGAGAGGGAGAGGGAGAGGGAGAGAGAGGGAGAGAGAGGGAGAGGGAGAGAGAGAGAGAGAGAGAGAGAGAGAGAGAGAGAGAGAGAGAGAGAGAGAGAGAGACAGAGACAGAGAGACAGAGAGACAGAGAGACAGAGAGACAGAGAGGGGGGGCTAGGGGAGAAGGAGGGAGGGAGGATGTTGAAGGGGGATGGGAAGTGGGATCTGAACCTCAGGAAGCATCTGGAAAGAAGTACTCAGCTGGCCCAAGGAACAGACGTGTCTCTGGACTTGATTGCTCAGTCCCAAGGCAAAGGGTCTGAAGCTCCATGGAACATCTAGCCCAACCCCCTTTTTTTACAGAGGAAAAAATTGAGGCCAGGAGAGATTCTCAGGTCCTAGTCTTAGAGTGGGTCCCTCATCCAACTGTTTTGTTTGAGAAATTAGGAAGCTCAGAACTAGTTTATTGTTACACAGACGATCAGTTATGGAGGTGGAATTTGAACTTGGGTCCTCAGACTCCAGAGCTGGACATCACAATAACACAGCAACCATTTGGTAAGTCTCTACAGGCATTATAGGAGATAAAATATTCATATATGCAGATCCCTGCCCTCATGAAATTTATAGACTAGTAAAGTTGTTTGACGTTTCAAATTTGGTGTCTGGTTTTAACTTCTAACTGCAATGGAATCCTAGGAGTTCTGAGCCCCACGGCCCATTCAAGAAAGACCATGGAAGACGATAAAGAATGAGAGATTTGGAGTTGTAGGTCCAGCTGCACCACCTTGGACAATGCTCCCTTACCCTCTCTGGGTCTTGGTTTACTGTTTTGGAAAATGGTTGGCCTGGTCCTGTGAGAAGGAGTTGGAAGGACCTCACACACCAAAACAAAGTCACTGTTCCAGATTTTCTCTCAAACTCTGGATCACATTCACTTAAATTCTGGAAGGAAGTGGCCACATGAATTCACTGTCTCCTCACCCCCCAGTTATCCAGTCTGCACCTCTAGGGGGGGGATGGCTTTATTCTTTCCTACACTCCTAAAACCCTAACACTCCTGGCTTCCATGGAGCCCCTCTAGCCAACATTTAGCCCCATCCAATATTTCATCCATAGTCAACAATTTCCCCTCCCTTCTCTGAGTCCCATTCCACCAATCTCCAGGTGTGTAATTGTGGAGATTCTTTCCCAGGTAAGGTTTGGACAGCAACTGATATCCCTTATACCTCTGAAACTCTGTGACAATCCCTCCTCCATGATAATAGTGATATCAGGAAACTAAGAAGTCAAGTAATGGGTGTGTGTGTGTGTGTGTGTGTGTGTGTGTGTGTGTGAGAGAGAGAGAGAGAGAGAGAGAGAGAGAGAGAGAGAGAGAGAGAGAGAGAGATGAGGGGTGGTTCCACACAACTGGTATAGAGATGATGGAATTTGAACTCATGACTCCAAATCTGGTTTGATCTTTCCACTGAATTACATGACTTCCTGAGCAACAGGAATCTGTGGCTGTGTTTCTTACCTATCTGACCCCTATCCCCATTTTCATCTCTGCCTCTGCCCTCTAACTTGATTTTTTTTTAGGTTTTTGCAAGGCAAATGGAGTTAAGTGGCTTGCCCAAGGCCACACAGCTAGGTAATTATTAAGTGTCTGAGACCGGATTTGAACCCAGGTACTCCTGACTCCAGGGCTGGTGCTTTATCCACTGCGCCACCTAGCTACCCTCTAACTTGATTTTGAGGATCTAATTCCACTCCTCTATTTTTTACAGATGAGGGAAGACACCATTTAAGTGACTTGCCCAAGGGCCAAACATAGTTAATTAGAGGTTGGATTAGACCTCAAGTTCTCTTAACCCACTCTACCCATTCATCTTCTCTGCCTATGTTTGCTTGGATTCCCTTGGCCAGGAAGGGAAGGAGATGGAGATCTCTGGAGTCAATGATCCCACTGAGAACCTTCTCTGTGCACACTAGACGGCACTAAAGACATTACTGCTACTCCCTTTAAACTTTTCTTGTGTCTGTTGCTGGCAATCTTTGTCCTTTGTTCTTGAAGAAGACCATGACATCAGGGAAGTGATGTCATAACAAGCAAGTAAATTGGATTGGAATGGGGGAGGGGGATGCTGAACTAAGCCACCAGCCTCACTTTCTCCTCCAGAGTCATCTAGGTCCAGTGGTTAGACATGAATCAGGATGACTGGAGGTGGCCCTGGTTGTGAGGCAATCAGGGCTCAGTGACTTGCCTAAGGTCACACAGTTAGTATCTGAGGTCAAATTTGAACTCAGGTTCTCTTAACTTCAGGGCTGATGCTCTACCCACTTTGCCATCAAGCTCTCTGGTACTAACTGCTTAGTCAGAAGACCCAGATTGGACCAAAAACTAACCTCAACACTGTGACAGGGTGGAGTTTATTGTCTCTGAGCCTCAGGTTCTTCATCTTTAAAACAGGTAAAATGACTCTTGCAATTCCCTCCTCACTGAGCCCATGTGAAGAAAGAAAAGACCTTGCTTGGCAACCTGTTTGTGCCTTGGTTTACTCAAATGTGAAAGAAGAAGGTGGGACTCTGAGATCCTTTTCAGTCCTATATTAATACATCTTTAATGACTGTTGACTGATTGACTTCCTTGATGGTAGGAGCCAACCAAGGAGCTGGATGGGAGATAAGATAAGAAAGAATTTTTATTGATGCAGTGACCCCAAGGAAACAGGCAATAAATACCTGCAAAATTAGGGGGTTGGACAAGATTATCTGAGGTCCCTTTTATCTCTCAATTTATGGTTTTACGTTCCCTTCTACCTCTAATAGTTGTGTAAAGTGGGGACTGTCTGATTGAACAGAATCCCTTTGACATCAGACTCAGTCTCAGAAATCTAACAACTTTGGCATCCAGATCAAATTTCGTAAAATATGTCTTGGGCAAGCAACATGAAATGCCCTTTCAAATGAACTTTTAAAAATGAATTTAATTGTGTGGGGGTAGGGGGAGAATTCTAGGACATTATCCTGTAATTGGGAGATGCAGACCCTGGGATAGGGTTGCCTATCCTGATTGCCCTATCTTATGGGGGCTCAGCTGTGACCAAACTTCTTGAGAGCAGAGTCCACATCAATGACCTTTGGATCTCCATTGTACCCATGGAGTATCATTCTTAGGGACCCAATACTGATTTCCTTTATAGTTTCTAAAGTGTTTTCATATTTATTAGTTTATTTGAGATTTAAAATAGCCTTGTGGGGGTAAATATCCATCCATCCATTCATCCATCCATCCATCCATCCATCCATCCACTACTCAACAAGCATTATTAGGCACCAGGCTCTATCTTGGGCAATAAAGATAGGCAGATAGGTGATACAGTGGATAGAGCACTGGGCCTAGAGTCAGGGAGACCTGAGTTCAACTTCAGAATCAGACATATATTAGCTGTATGACCTTGGGCAAACTACTTAACTCTCTTTGCCTCAGTTTCCCCAGTTGTAAAATAAATTGGAGAAGAAATTGGCAAACCATTTCAGTATCTTTGCTGAGGAAACCCCAAATAGGGCCCCAAAGAGTTGGATGTAACTGAAAACAAATCTATATGGAAATGAACACATACGTTTTTATATGTATATATGAAAGTCATCACTACATTAATTCATTCCATTTAGAATTTTTTTTACAGTATATATAGGCTTTCTTCACTTGACACCAAAATATGCTTATTGGTGACTAAGAGAATAAATTATAATTGTTATTAGAGAGTGCCTTAATCATATATAGATAGATAATTTTATATAATTTTTGTGCTAATATAGATATAGATATGTATATATGTATTTTCCTCCCTTACCACATGTATTGTTTTCATCCCTAACTATAAGCAACTCAAAAACAAAGACTGTTTCATATTTGTCTTTCTTTTCCATAGTAGGTGATTAATATATGTTTGCTGCAATGAAGAAATATAATGTAACCTCTTTGAAGCCAGGATATTTTGGGGTTTATTTTACCTGAATTTTTATAACTGTAGCACATAGTTCAGTATCTATATATAATAGATGTTTAATAAATCCTTGTGGACTGAATCATTGATGGTGATTTCTTAAAAGAAAATCACAGCATTCTCCCATGAAAATTTCTGAGAATCTTAGTAAGTGACAGGTCTAAGTAGCAGCCTATACATTTACATGAAGGAAAGAAATCTAATCCTTAAAAACAGGAATTCGTTATGAATTTAGTTTTCATTGTAGAGTCTCAACTTGCTTACATGGCACCAGAAGGAGTCCAGGACACCTTATGTGATTTGTATTCCAAAAGTTCCTCCAAAAACTACTTCTATTCATTTCAAAACTTTCATGTGTTAAAAACCTTAAGCTCTTTTAAAAGAGTTCAAGTTTCCCAATCCTTATGAATCAGATTTTGAAGATTCAGTAATTTCCTGATACTGTCATAATCAATGCATTCAACTGCACTCAGGACACATTAGGACCCCTTGGAGGGGTCAAGAGATCATTTCACATTAGAATCAGGCAAAGGACATATTTATCCTAGAGAAGAGAAGACACAGGATAAAAACACGAGAGTTGTCTTCAAGTATATAAAGGGCTATTATATAGGAGAGAGATTATCCTGGCAGAGCCAAGAACAATGAGGAGACAGTAGGATTGACATCAGGAAAAGCTTCCTGTGGGAAAAACCATCCAAAAGTGGAATGGACTTCCTTTAGAGAAGTTGGATTCCCCTTTTGCTGAGAATCTTCATGCACAGGCTGACTGATCATTTGTTGAGGGTCACTGAACATCCATTCCATGTAATTATAATAATAAGATTAATAATAATAATAATGGATGACATTTATATGACATTTTGAAGCCTACAACATGATATACATGATATATATATATGTATATATATATACATATATATATACATATATATATATGAATACTACCTCTGACTGGAGAGATGGGAGGTGGGACCTTGGAGAGCTCCTCCCCAATCCAATACCTTTTCAAGAGAGCACTTAGGGAGTTGACCTCCACATTTCCCAACTGGCCACTTTCCTGGATTTCATGATCTCCAGAAACAGATCACTTTGCAAGATAAAATTAATTCTGAAATTCTCACTTCCTTAGATCATTTCTCACTCTGACTGCAGGACTTCCTCATGTTTCCAATCAGATAACCTCCTCCCCAACACTTATGTGTTGTCTCCCCCTTGAGACTGTAAGCTCCCTGAGGGCAGGGACTGTCTTATAGTTTTCTGGGTGTCCCCAGCCCATTATACAGTGCCTGGCTTATAACAGACACTTCATAAATATTTATTGATTCTGATTCATATTTGTCAGTATGGGGAATTACTTAGATGAGCCCCTCTACCATGGAGGTCATATCTTCTGAAGTAGACTGGAGTAGACTGAACTGGGATCAAGATCAGAGTTAAAATTCTGCCTCAGACACTTAGTTGTTGGGCAAGCCATATAATCCCTCTTAGCCTCAGTTTTCTCCTCTCTAAAATGGGGACAATAATAATCCTGGGGCAAGAATAGCCTACCTTTCCAGAGCTTGGAAGGTAGATTGGGATGAGGCATACAAACCAAACAGAGGATTCTGGATTAGATGATAGAGACAGAAGAGCCTAGGCTTAAATTGTGCCTTACATCCTTCTTAGCTGCATGTCTCTGGGCATGTCTCTAAGTCTCATTTTCCTCCTCTGTAAAGTGAGCACAATAATGTCTGTGGTATTGTCTTACAGAGCTGTTATAAGGACCAAATGAGACCTAAGTGTGTCTCATGTGTTTCCCTATTTATGTGCATGTTGTCTTCCTCTTAGAATATAAACTCTTTGGGGACAGGGACTGTTTGGACTTTCTGTGTGTGTCTTCCATGATGAACATGGTAAACCCTTAATAAATGTATCTTGATTAATTGACTGATATTGCCGCACAATTCATTTCTCTAACCCTCAGTTCCCTGTCTGTGAAATGGGGAGAATAACTGAGAAGTAGTCCAGGGAAAGACCCTTGGAACTTGGGGAAGAGATTCAATTTTCACTTTGTCCCCAACAATATGGGTGAGCAAGGGAAAGTCAATCATCTCTCTGGGCCTCAGTTTTCTTATCTGTAGAATGACCTAGATCCATTTGAGTCTTCAGCCCATGACCCTGTACCCTAGCGTCCCTTTCCAGGGTCTGAAGTGTTAACTTAGCTAAAGTCCTTTTCGTTGTTTGTTGTTGTTGTAATTATCATTATTATTATCTCCCAAAGGATCATAATAATCTTTAGAGCTGGGAGGAGCTTCCAAGGCTATCTTATCCAATCTTTTCACATTTCCAAGGAAGGGTCAGAGAGGGCTTAAGTGACTTGCCCAATAGAACAAGAAAGTATTAGAGTGAGCGTTTGAGCACAGTCCCCTGCCTCCGCAATCTGCTCACTTTTCACACCACCTGAAGATCTCAGTACAGATGGCATTTTTCCCTGTTTGAAGCTATTTTGAAAACTGGGAGCAGTTTTTTTGAGTGTCACACATATAACAAATGAAATCTCAGAAATCCCTAGAGCTTCCTGGAGTAGCAACCCCTCCTCCTCTGGGCTCAGGTAAAAGGCTTGTCCAGGATTGGCTCCCTTCCCATTCTGGCAAAGCAGATGGGCTTTAGTTTAAACCCCCACAGACAGAGCTCCAGCTTTCTAGAAATAGATGCTTCCATCTAAAATTAGTCTCTCTTTTCCGCTAACGAAGCCACCACCGTGGGCAGCAAAGGCAAAAGTGTTTTTAGCAAGCATTTTGTCTAAGAATCAGTAAGGAAAGGAAGCCTGTGAGGGGGAAGGCTTCTTGGACTTCTTGGCTCCTATTGTCCTATGCTCCACTTACTGTCTCAAACTCTCTTCTCCTAAGAGAGCTCTCTTCTCCTTGAGCAATGGAAATGACATTTTTCAAGAGCATGTATGATTCAGGATCAGTGGATGGCTCTGGATTCTGAAGACCAGGGTTCAAAACTCACCTCAGATGCCTACTATTATGAAAAGTAATAGCTTTTACATAAGTTACCTCATTTGATGTTCACAAGAACCCTCAGTTAGGTGATATTATTATTCCCATTTTAAAGACCAAGAAACTGAGGCCTCAAGAGTTCAAGTCAAAAGTCAATCAGCTTGGGGAGGCTAGGTAGTGCAGTGGATAGAGCACTGGCCTTGGAGTCAGGAGTACCTGGGTTCAAATCCGGTCTCAGACACTTAATAATGACCTAGCCGTGTGGCCTTGGGCAAGCCACTTAACCCCATTGCCTTGCAAAAACTTAAAAAAAAATCAGCCATTATTCTGAAGCAGGATTTGAAATGAAATCTTCCTGACTTCTCTTCACTCACTATGCTAATGGGCTACTACTATCTATGACACTGGGTGAGCTACACTCTTAACCTCATTTTCCTCTTTCCAGCAATGAAAGGGGTGGTTGAGGTGACTACTGAGGTGTTTTCCAGCTTTAGTTTATGATCCTAGAATCCTGAGAATGCATTGAGCCTCCTTGGACTTCAGTTTCTTCATCTATAGAATGAAGTCATTGGATTAGAAGGCTTCCAAATTCCCTCTAGAACTGTGATTCTGTAGCCTTCCAGGGTCTTCTAAATTCAAGTCTTCAGGGCAGGAAAAAAAATGTAACTTCCATTATCATTAGATCCATTATTAAATTTAAATGCACTAAATGCACTGCCCCATCTGATAGGCATTGCCCTTTGCAACTTTTAGTGTCTGTTGAATTTACCAAAAGTTTATTAATCACCTACTATGTGCAGAGAGCTGTGTAGTGATTAAATAAAAAAGTGATATTGATAGAACTGTCCCAAGTTATAGGTCCTCTATTTCCTAAGCTTTACCAAAAATATTAGATACTCTGTCAAAAGAGATGATTAGGCAAGAGAGCTGGGCCAGAAGACCCTGGTTGTGAAGGCAACATCTTTAATATCAGAAATTTTAAAAAATAATCATACACAGAATGCTTTTGGTCCTTCATTCTGCCTCATAAAACCCTGAATTCCCTTCTAAGCTTAGATCAAATGTCACCTTGTACAGGAAATCTCTTCTGATTGCCTTCCTCCAACCACAAGGCTGCTAGGACCTCTCTCTCTGAAATTAAATTGTGTCTAAGTCATAGAACATAGATCTAGAACCAGAAGGAACCTTTTAGGTCATCTACTCCAACCTCTTCTTCTTCAAGATGATGCAACTAAGTCCAGAGAGACTGGACATCTTGCCCAAGATCACACACAACACAGCAGTTGGGATTTGAACAGTCCTAGACTAGATAATCCTAAAACTAAAAAAAAAAGCGATGAGGAAGAGAGGTAAAAGATGATTTCTCCATCCATAGAGGATTTGCCAAAGCCGTTCCTGTCGTCTACTCTTCCTTTGTATCTCCAGTGCTCAGTCTAGTTGCTGACACATAGTAGGTGCTTAAAAATGTTTGTAGATTGCTTCATTGAAAGGACGTTGATAATTTGGAGAATGCCCAAAGAAGGGCAACCAGGATGATGGAGAGACTTGAATTCTTGCCATAAGAGGATTTGGAGACATTCTGTCTGGGGATGGCAAGGCAAGACAAAGGAAAAATAATTTCTATCCTCAGGAATTTCGACTAATCAATGAATCAACTGATACTTTTTTTAAAGCTTTTTTGCAAGGCAATGGGGTTAAGTGGCTTGCCCAAGGCCACACAGCTAGGTCATTATTAAGTGTCTGAGGCAGGATTTGAACTCAGGTCCTCTTGACTCCAGGGCTGGTGCTCTATCCATTGCACCACCTAGCCTCCCCTGATACTCCTTAAGCACATTTTTTGTGCTTGATACTGGCAATAAATGAAATAGTCCCTGCCCTCAAAGAACTTGTATTCCATGGTGAGAGACAACAGATATAAATATATTTGAAATTCATGAAAAACAAATATAAGGATGTAGAGAGGAGGTAAAGTGCCATGTTATAGAAAATGGATTAGACTTTTTTCTTCATGGCCTCAGAAGTCAGAACCAGGTCAATCAGTAAGAAATGGCAAAGAGGTAGATTTGGACTTGATCCAAGGAAAAATTCCTAAGAGATCTGCCTCCAAAAGGCAGCTTTGGGAGCCCATTGTTGCCTCCGTTGGAACTGCCTTTGTCCAAGCAGTCACTTGCTGGGGATGCTGGAAGAGACATTCTCCTTTTGGTATAGATTCAATGCTGAGATTCCTTCCAAATTGGAGATCCTCTGATGCTGTCCAAATGGTTGGGGATTCCACCATTATCAGGGCAATGGCATCAAAGAGAACTCCACAAAGAAGACTTTAGTCCTGGCCCACACAGAGCCCACAATTGTTCCTTTTTCCCAAGTTAAGATCTTGATTTGTAGCTGGCAAAACTGCATGGTTGGTGATGGTGCCAATTTCACACATCAGAGGGAAAAAGGAAGCCAGGAGTTTGATGTGGCCGGGAAGGGCTGGGCGGCCAGAAGAGCTAAAGGCATGAGAAGAGCCACAAGGCCCTTCACCCCTTCCAAAGTCTACACACAATGGGGATTAACATGCATCTTTGGGGTCCTCTGCCCAGGTGATGGATGTGGAGGTAGTGGGGGATATTTGCTTCCTCTATCCAACCTTATGTAGTCAACAGTCTTAATTAATATCCAATTAATATCCAAAACAAGCAATGAGCAAATCCCCGCCGCTGAATTTCTCTTTACAATTCTTTTCTAAGTCTTTGCTGCTTGATTTTAAGTGTCAATAAGTGTCTGCTAAACTCAGGCCATTCTGCTAGATAATGAGAGAATAAGGACCATATTATGCATGTGATCTCACTGTATCCTCAGAGCAACTCTGTGAGGGAGGTGCCATGGTGGTATAATGCCCTTTTGACGAAGGAGGCAACTGTGTCGATGAGATTAAGTGGCTTACTTACTGTCACACTGCAGCAAACACCAAAGATAGGACTTGAATCCCACAATTAATCAGCAAATATTTATTAGGCAGCTACCATGATCCAGAAGCTGCAATAGGAACCCGGGACTTGAGAGAAGGACCAGAACTGGGATTTCATTGGTATCAGAAAACTTCCAATGAAGACTCTCATGGGCAGTGCTGCTCAGTCCCTTCCCCGCCGTTTGTGGCCTAGGGAGCTGTCTGGGGCATTGCCAGGAATATGGCCAGGGTCATCTAGACAGGATGTATCAAAGAATGTATGCAGCAAGGATAGAGCGGGCAGGGCTGGCAGTCACTCTTCCCCCTGTCCCTGTCACCTTTGGGGGCTCTCTCTGGTCTCATAAGCAGTTTGCCCCCGTTAGAGGGATGGTTTGTCGTTATTTTTCCAAACTAGGCTCTGGATTTGCTCGCTGCCCAGCCGATCTTGCTAATTCGATTGCCCCAAAAGACCACAGTACGTGAGTCCTCTCTGCCCTTGGAAATTGTAAAAAGTGGATTAACAACTCTCTTTTTCATTTCCCAGTCCCCAGTCAGAAATCACACTCTGGCATAAAAAGTCAGAGATCTCTCTCTCTCTTTCTTCACTCAGCCCTCTGTTCAGGCAATATAGCACACACAATGAAGGGTGGCTAGGTGGCACAGTGATAGAGCACCCGCCCTGGAGTCAGGAGGACCTGAGTTCAAATGTGACCTCAGACACTTAATTACCTAGCTGTGTGACCTTGGGCAAGTCACTTAACCCCATTGCCTTGCCAAAACAAAATAGCACACATAATTCATTTCTTCACCTACCTCTTTTTCTCATGCTCTGCAGAGGCTATCCCAGCTGGTATGCCAGGCACATCTGAGCTCTGGGGCTGCTTCAGAGATCTTCTAGTTTGCAACAAACCTAGCACATTTAACAAAGGTCCCAAGTCAGAGAGGTAATGCCCCCTTTCCTAGAAAGTCTGTATTTTTAGAGCATCTATTTGTTTAGAAGAAGAAAGGAAAAAGTTAATAACTGCTGACATTCATGCCCATATAACAAAGAAAATAGGAACTAGAGACATTTCAACTTGACTTGGAAACAGGGTGAGGGAGGTATCAGGAGCAGGATGTGAACCCAGCCCTTTCTAATTCGAGGTCCAACATCCTATCCACTACTCCACATGATGAATGGTAGCAAAAAACACCGTCTCCTGTTCCCCCAAAGGAGAATAAACTCTGCTTTTTACACACTCCATGACCAGGCCCTTGCGTCTCCAATCTTTCATGAAAACAGTGTGATGATGGGGGTATAAGCAGAATGGAGACGTTGTCTCTGTTAGACCCATACACCAACTTATTCCAAACCATACTTTACCTTTCTTAAAACCTAGCCAAGGGGCTGCTAGGTGGCGCAGTGGATAAAGCATTGGACCTAGAGTCAGGAGGACCTGGGTTCAAATCCAGTCTCAGACACTTTAATAATGACCTAGCTGTGTGGCCTTGGGCAAGCCACTTAACCCCATTGCCTTGCAAAAAAAAAAAAACCCTAAAAGAAGTGCTATTTAGGGGCAGCTAGGTGGCACAGTGAATAGAGCACTGGCCTTGGAGTCAGGAGTACCTGGTTTTAAATCCGACCTCAGACGCTTAATTACCTAGCCATGTGGCCTTGGGCAAGCCACTTAACCCCATTGCCTTGGGAAAAAAAATCTAAAAAAAAAACCCATCCAAGTATGATTTCTCTGTCATCACATTCAACTGAGATCAATGTATAACATGGAACCAATGTAAACACTAACAGAATGCCTTGGGGGGGGCAGAATGGAGGAAAAATTGCAAAACTCAAAATAAATAAAATCTTTCTTTAAAAAAAAACCTAACCAAGCACAAAGGCAGGTTTTTTAAAAGACTTTACGAAAAGAAAAGCTAGAAATCTAATAGAGTGTCACTTTCCAGTTCTTTTTTCCTTTTTTAAAAATAATTTTAATTATCTACGGAAAGAAGGTAAGAAGGGGTTCCATTTTTTTACTTCAATAATTATGGAGGACCAGGAATTTTCGATTGACTCAATCAATCAACCACTCTACCTCACTAAAAATAGCTAACAAGGTGGTGATGTCTCTGTCATGTCAGAACACCTTTATTTAATCTTTCAATCAAAGGCAAGGAACTAGGTGAAAGGTTATCGATCAGTTGGGAAAGAGATGAGGTGGAGTCCTACTGGGCCAGAAATATATTGGGGTAGACTGAAAGGAGTCGGGCACATCCTTTGTATTTGTATTAAAATGAGAAGCTAGGTTGAATGTTGGGCACCTAAAAGCTAGGAGCAGTCCCAGCCAAACCCTGGAGAGGCAATTGCTTAGGGGAAGATATGAGAATTTAAGAGCCTCTCTCTATCTTTGTCCACTCTACCATTGACCGAAGGAAGACCTTACAGACTTCCAAAGATATGACAGATTTTGGACTTCCCATGGGCACCCTAGTAAGGGTAGAAAAACCTTGGAACAACCAATGTCAATGTCCTTACCAGGGAGCCAAGGACAGATTAGATATAGTGGGGAAAGGCAGCTTCAGGATTCAGAATCTCTACAGAGATTCCAGCAAAAATCTAACCCTTGCCTGTGGGAAATTCCATGGAAGTCCCACAAAGGAGAGAAAAAGATTTTTTAAATGTCTTCCAGCTGTGAGTTTCCTCCCCTGCCTCATGTACTCTAACCTTTAGCCTACTTTCCCCAGGATTATGACTGTACTTGTGGAAGAGTGTGCCCCTAAACCATCTTTAGTACCAATTTCTAAAAGGTAATTAAGTTTGTCTGGCTAAGTGATAGCAACTGATTTTCAATAGGCAAAGAATACTAATGGGGGCTTGTGAGTGATTACATTATGCAAAAATATCATTTAGTCCTTCACTGCTCCACAGAATGCTGAGGGTTAAGACGGAGCTATTCTCTGGGAACCAGACCTGCCTGTTCTATACTACATATCCTAATAATACTTTAAACTTTTCCATATTTTAATAATGTATTTAACAATGAACAATTGAAGGCATACTGAAATGATGCCTATCTCTCCTCCCCAACAGATCAATGATGTGTGATGTTTGTTGGTTCCTCCAAAGGGATGGGCACTTTCTCCTTCTTTCATGGCAGATCCCAATGGAGAGGTTGTCTTTTTGGGAGGAAGAGTTGTCTGCTGATCAGAGATAGCAGGACTCACCTATAGTCATACAAAAACCAAGGTCAAGCTCACATCTTTCCAATTTGACCATTAGTAACACTACCCACAACACACACTGCTTTTCTTTTTCTTTTCTTTTTTTTTTAGGTTTTTTTCCAAGGCAAATGGAGTTAAGTGGCTTGCCCAAGGCCACACAGCTGGGTAATTTTTAAGTGTCTGAGACCGGATTTAAACCCAGGTACTCCTGACTTCAGGGCCTGTGCTTTTATCCACTAAGCCACCTAGCCACCCCCACACTGCTTTTCTTAAATAAAAGTATAAAATCCAGAATGTCTACATTATGAGAAGGTAGGGTGGAGAAATGGATGGGGTAGTAGAGCATTGTGGATCAATGGAAGGTGTGCTAAACCTGGATTCCAACCCTGACTCTGACACTAATAACCCGTGAGTTTGCACAATGCACTTCATCTCCCTCAGCCTCAGTTGCCCCAGCTGTAAAATAAGGGATTTGATCTCTGAAATCCTCTCCAGTCCAAAATCCATCATCCTAATTCAATTCACTTATCAGAGCTTCTGTTTCTTTGTTTGTAAAGGGAGGAGTCAACAAACATCACATATCACTGACCTATTGGCGAGGAGGGATGAGTGTCATTTCAATACGCCATTAATTTATAATTGATAAATTATTATTAAAATATTTAAGAATGTAAAGCAGTATTAGTAGATGCAAGATAACCTATGGGTCTGATGAACTGACAGAAATGATCCATGTTGGCATGGTCAATGGGAGAGAGCAGTTCAGAAGGTGATACGGAGGATGTTGTATTGGACTGAGTTCAAATCCCACCTCAGATAACTAGCTGTGTGACCTGGCAAGTCACTTAATCTTTCTCCCAGCCTCAGTTTCCTTATCTGTAAATGGGTGATAATAATGGCACCTACCTATCAGGGCTATTGTGAGAATCAAATAATACATGTAAACCTTTTGCACACTTTAAAATATTTTGTAAATGAAAGATGCTATTATGATTATGATTATGTTTTTGCAAGGCAGTGGGATTAAGTGACTTGCCCAAGGTCACAGAGTTAGGTAATTATTAAAAGTCTAAGGTCTGATTTGAACTCAGGTCCTTCTGACTCCAGGGCCAATGGTCTATCCACAGCTCTATCTAGCCATCCCTTCTTTTCCTCCTAGTAAAGGGAAAACACAGTTCAGCAAAACTGGTGGAAGCATCAACCTCTGTCTGTCTCAGTGTTCTTACTATAAAATGGGGATAATCACAACACACACTTCCCAGGGTTGTTTTAGAATAATTATAAAGCAATCCACTATATTTAAAGTATGAGGTCTCATTTGAACTCAGGTTTTCCTGACTCCACGGCTTGTGCTCTAACCACTGTGATACCTAGCTGCCCTACTATCATCATTATTATTATTGAAATGACCATAGTGGAGTCTGACAATTTAGCTCAGCTCTTTAGGGGAGAAAATGAGGAATTTTGTGAGCAAAGTCTCTAACATATTGATGCCTTTTGACTCTGCAGTGTAAGTGCTGGGTATGTATCCTAAGATGATCAAAATTAGATTGTTATGTGAATTGCCTTTCAAGTGAGTGCCATCAGTTGGGGATTGATCAACCAAACTGGGGTAACAAAGCAACCTGATTTGCACCTTCAGGAACAACAAACAAAAGGGATTCAGAGAAACATGGGAAGATATATGAACAGAGGCAGAGATCAGTGACCACAATAATACAAGCCCCAAACCCCATAAAATATAGTGGATTGCTCTATAATTAAAATGGCAGGGAAGAGGAGAGAAGCAGAACCTCCTTTCTTCTGTTGGAGAGGTAGGGATTCTGCAGATGAAATATTATGCACAGACAGACATCAGAAAGTACTGAGAAACACTTTCCAAATGTTTTATCATTTTACTCTAAAACAACCCTGGGAAGTGTGTGTTGTGATTGTCCCCATTTTACAGACAAGAACACTGAGACAGACAGAGGCTGATGCTTCCACCAGTTTTGTGGAACTGTGATTTCCCTTTATTAGTAAGAAAAGAAGGGACAGTTAGGCAGAACTGGCCCTGGAGTCAGGAGGACCTTACTACCTACTTAGCTGTGTACAAGTCACCTCACCCCCATTGCCTTGACAAAAAAAAAAAAACCCAAACAAAAAACCAAAAACTCTCCCTTACTCAAGGGGAGATGAGGAACAGGCAAAGACTAGTTTTAGAAATGACTGTGTTGTAAAACCCAAAAGCATAGATAAAATGTTTAAAATGGAATGAAGTGAAGTGGTTGGACTAAATTGCCTCTCTGGTCCCTTTCAGCTCCCCATCCTATGAGTAATTCAATAATTCTTACTGTGGATTGCTCTCCAAAAAGCTGGTTTCCATCCCCATTTTTGCCAACGGTATTAGAGACATGTAAGAGTCAAAGAGGATTCTTCATCTCTGAAGCTGGGGCAGAGCATGTCCCAGCAGAAAGATAGGCCCAGGCTTGAGGAGCCCATTTATCAGAAGGGACAAAAGAGAGCATTTTGTAAGTAGGGGAACTTTATCTAACAAAGAAGTCCATGTGGGCACTGCTCATAGAAGTGACGTCGAGGAACTAAGAGGAGGTGACATTTCTAACAGATCCCATTTCATAGCATCATAGAATTGGATGTGGGGGCCCGAGGGGGGATGTCAGGCCCCGCCAGTCCAAGCAGCTCACTTTGCAGCTGCAGTTGGCAGGCAATAGATCTACTTGGCAGATCCTGCACTTTTGCCTAAGAATATCCACCCAGAATTCTTGGTCTGATGCAGTGGCTGGCACCCCCCCCACCCCCAAGCTAGACCTTAAGTGACTTTCAAGTTGACTGGGATCATGGGACCTAGAAGGGAACTCAGAGATCAGACAGGAAGAGACATCGAATTCAAGCACTGGAAGGGACCGGCAGCCCTGAGACCCAACTGGAGCCCCCACCCCTTAGAACATCTATGAAAAAATACCTATAAGGCTGATCAGAGATTTGGGTGGGATCTTGGAGATCATCCAAACCTGCTCCCCCATTCTAAAGAAGGAAAGAGAGGAAGTTGTTTACCCAAAGCCCTCTCATTCTGGAGTCAAAGAACTCTTTCCACCCATATTCACAAGACTCCCAGACTCAGGGTGTACCTAGTTACTACCCCTTCCCACAAGGATGCCAAAAGGAAAAGGGTCTTGGATCATGGCATTTCTGCTGTAAAGTCAAGGAAGTCTAATGCTTATATATTGCCGATGAGCCCCGTACTCACCTTCCTTTCTCACAGCCAAAGCTTCTTGCCCAGCCCCACTCCCTCACCTTGAGAAATTGTCCAAGGAGCCTTATATTTGGGTGGGTGGGTGACAGATAGACCAATAAAAAAGAGAGAATCAGTGAAACTATTTTTTTTCAAAAATTCACAGAAGAAACTCAAGAAGTCTAGCAGGAAACACAACTACAGAAATTTTGTTACAATTTTTGTTTCTATATACATAACATATTAGGGCAGTTGCAAAAAACATCAGGTATAAGGATAAGAAGACCTGAGTTCAAATCCAGCCACAGACACTTAATAGCTATCTGATGTGCCCTTTATTTACCTCAGTTTCTCCATCTATAAAACAGGGATAATAGGCCTCCCTTACCTCCAAGGGGTGTAGTGAAGATCAAATGGCATAATCACCACTTAGCAGGTGCCAGTTACAGAACAGGAACTTTGTTAATGTTAGTTATTGCTGTGACCCATACATATATAGGTGTCTGAGTGTCTTTTAAAACAAAAAAAGAGAAATCCATGGTTTCTCATATCTGCCTTCCCTGTTCTTTGTACATGGAAACATTTGTGTTTGTTAGTGATTAAGTTCACCACAAAAAACTGCTTTAACTTAAAAATAAATACAGTGTAGGGATGGGGGTGCTGTCCTCTCCCTCCCCCAGTCATGCTAGAATAATGAGGAAAATCAATTATATTAGCAGACAAGGGGGTGGTTGGACCCAGTCACCAAGAGAGATCAGAGGTAGGAGAGAAGAGAAAGTTCGAGTAGGTGTGACCGCGGGCAATGAGGTGAGAAAAGGAGAAAATCCAGAGAGTTGAGACTTGTCCTCATCTTGTCTGAGCACCCGAGCACCTCAGGGTGTACCTAGTTACACCCCTTCCCACAAGGATGCCAAAAGGAAAGGGGTCTGGAACTGTGCCATTTCTGCTGTAAAGCCATCTACCCTGGTCTGCGCTGGGAGCTGTGAATCAGAAATGGAAGCCAAGTCAAGACTAAGTGGCAATGGGCCTCTGACAGGACACTGCGACTTTCTAGCCTCTTTGGGATCAGTGCTCACTGATTCAAGAATGTCCCTTTTCTTTTTATTCTTTTTTTTAATTTTTTTTTTGCAAGGCAATGGGGTTAAGTGACTTGCTCAAGGCCACACAGCTAGGTAATGATTGAGTGTCTGAGACGGATTTGAACTCAGGTCCTCCTGACTCCAGGGCCAGGGCTCTATCCACTGCACCACCTAGCTGCCCCTTTACTCTTCTTTTTAATAAAATTTTTCTCTTTTGATGGTGAGCTGTCAAATGGGGAATCAATCTCGAGATACTGTGGGCGCTAGGAAAATATACGTTATCCCAGGTTTTGTGAGTGAGGACCAAGAGCAGAATGGGGAAGGAAATCCTCACGAGAGCCACTTGCATGGGTCAGGACATGAGGACTACCATGTGATTTAAGGCAGCACAGCCTGTCTCCTAAAATACTTGGTCACCTTTGGAAAGCACGCGTATTGTTTGTACAGCTGCTCCAGTTTCCCTTGCAGTTGATATAGGATTGCATATTTAAAGCTAGAGGGAATCCCAGAGACCATCTAGTCCAGGCCTCTTGCTTCACAGTGAAAGAAACTAAGGCCCAGGAAACCTATGAGATCATAGGTTTAGAGCTGGAAGGAGCCTTAGTACAGCATCTCATTTTACAGATAAGGAAACTGAGGTCTAAAGAAATGATTTGCCCAAGTCAAAAGTGGAACCCAGAACCCAGGCTCCTTCCACTGTCCCACACTGCCTTCTCATCTTCAAGGACATCCATGCCATTCTTTTCTCAGTTTCTCATTACTTAGGAATGACCCCTAATCACAGCAAGCAATACCCAACAATAGCCACTGACCTTGGTACTCACCTGGAGCCTGGCCACTGCCATTTTCTGGACGGTTCTTGCCCCTTTTTTCACTCCATTGTCTCATAGAACGGTAATATATGGAATTTCTTCTGAGAGGGATGTGGCCTCGGAGTGATTCTCTCCCTCCAGTCAAAGGGTCGACATTGTCTGCCACCTCCTTTTCTTCATCATCATCAGAGGAAGGATGGACCCTCTCATTGCAGGATTTCCTTAGACCATGATCCATGGTCTCTAACTCTTCTCCCTCCTTAGTCTCTGTGTTATTAGAGATTAACAACAGAGGGACTAAAGATCAGCCACCTTGAACTCCTGTAGATTGGGCTGCCTGAGAACAGAAGAGAGAACAATATTTACATCAACTTTAATATCCCACTCACTGTCACCCACACCTATACTGGTCAAAATGACGAGTGACCTATATATCCTGGGAATCATTTCAGGTCAAGAAAAAATTGGTTTAACCCCAGAGAGTTGTGTGGCTTCAGATAATATTTGCTAACACAGACCTTTGGGCTATAGCTTAATTGTACCATGTTCTAGAAGGCAAAAGTTATTGAGTGCAAATGATTTTCAAATATAAAACATTTTATAAGCTCTAAAGTAGAACAGTAACCGTGAAAATACAGAGACCAAAAATGGAAATAGCATTTTAGGGTCTGGAGTTTGCCTCCCGTGTCGGCTATCAGAAAAATAACCAAGCTTGAAGCACTCTGGTTCAGCCCCCACCCACTTAGAACCAGAGCTCATTAACCCCTACCAATGGCTGCATTTTAAAAAAATAACCATTCCAAGTGTCCCCAGAATAGGATTAAGTCTGTTCTTTTGACTGATCATGTCTGCTGTTGAATTGAAGTCCATGGTTCCAGACAACTAGCTGTCTCGGGATTCAGAGATATTCTTGAAGCTTTTTCTTAGCCCCTAATGGGAATCATATACTCCTGAGATCTATTTCAGTGACTTTGTCTCCACAAAAGAAGTCATGATCGGAGAGGAGCTATGTGATATCCAGATAGGGCTGTGTTGGGGGTAGTTCAAAATGGTGCTCAAGATAAATCCCCAAATCATAGAATTGAAGAATTGGAAAAGAGTCCAGCAGTCATCTACTCCAACCCACTATAGATGAAAGGAATTCCTCTCTAACATAGCCTTGGTGTGTCACCTCTGGAGGGCGTGAGACTGGATGACCTCCGAGATTCCCATCAGACATTAGACAGGTAGCTATCCGGTTCAGCCTAGACACAGAAGGAATCTCTTCGATGATCCAATGCTAGGTCAAATTTATGTAGAATTTTTGAAGGTTTTGTATTATACTGTGGTCAAACTAGATGGCTAACAAAATCTCTTCCCACGCCCCGGTACTTGGTGAGAGACTGATGGATGGATTGATTCCACTCTTGCCTCCTTGAGCCATGTTACAATAGTTGAAATCTTACCTTACTACAGATGTGGTAGCCCAAGGAACCTGACCTCAGCACCACCTTGAGCATCATATTGGCAAAAACTCTTTTCAGAATAGCTTATTCCCTTCTCTCCCTTCTTCCAGGCATTGTGCTGGGCACCAACCCCAAAGACATAAAGGAAAGTCCCCTGCTCTCAAGGAGCTTACATTCTTCTAGTATTTATCTAATATTAACAACAGATAAATAAACCCAGATATCGACAAAGTTGATTTAAGGGCAAAAAACATAATTGGGACTGGGTTGGGGGGATGAGGAAGGACCTGTCCAAGAGGTTGCCTAGGAACTGAGTTCTTTAGGGAAAGGTGAAGGGGGGACACCACAGGAGTCTCGAGGAAGTGAAGAGGAGGAAGGAGGGCATCCTAGTCTTGGAGGACAGCCTGTATAAAGGCTGGGAGATGGGAGATGAAAGGAGAGATCCTCTTTGATTCTTGGGTAAGGCTATGGATCATCCCCAGCTTCCTCAGGTCTCAGTTTCTGCATCTGTGAAATGGGGAGGTTAGACACCAATGGCCTCTGAGATCCCTTTGAGCTCTAGACACATAGGTGAATTGGACATAAGTCATTTAAACAGCAGGAAGGTCAGTTTGGGCCATACGATGAGAATAACATAATGATAATCATGCTTATGGATGCTCACACAGTGATTAAACCACAATATCTTGTGGCCACCCTTGAGGGAAGCACAGCAGATAAGATTATTCCCATTTTACCGATGTAAAAGAAGAAACTCAATCTCATCCAGTTGAATTGGATGGTTCACCCAGTTGGGTCTGAGACTGGTCTGCAGGGAGCTCTGGACACTGTTTCCCTGGACTGACCCATGCAAAAACCACCTGGGGATGACAAGCAATGCCTAGTCCCACCCTGCCTTGCACCAACCAGCAGCCACCCCCGAGTCCTTGAACCAACCCAGTCCCTGACTCACTGCTTGGAGAATTTGGGCTGACCACATTGAATTGAATTTCTGGCAGCAGGGTGGAACCACCCAGCCTTGTCATGAGGAATGGTTGGGCAGAGCAGGTTGGAAAAAACACTTATTCATCCATGGAATCAAATGGACTCATTGAGGACAGAAGAGAGGCCAGCAGAGCCAGGCCAGGAGCACACTAACCGTCAGAGACTTACTTTAAAGAGGGTGGGGTCCCTGGGAGGGGCCCTGGAAGAAGGGCTCAGCCATGGAATCACAGGCCTCTGGGGCCATCCAGGGGTCCCCTCATTTAACAAATGAGGAAAGTGAGACCCAGGGAGGTAAAGATGAGTGTTAGCGGTCACCCAGATAGTGTTAGAAGCAGGATTTGGAACCCGCACTCAGATACCCGAGTACCTAAAGAAAAGTGATTCTGAATCACAGTTATGTCGAAGTTTAAAAAGAATAGCAACACTAACAAAAGGACAGTTCTTTCAGACCGGAGACCCGTTGTCTTCTTCCCTCACCCTGGCCCCCACCTAGGACATCCGAGGAGCCCACAGGCTGAGTTTCCTTTGATACAGAGGAAAAAGCCTCATCTACTCCGGGAGTGGGCAGTGAGGCGTCTCAGCTCCAGAACCCACCATAGCTCAGGTCAGATGATCTTATCTCTTATCTGATCCCCGACTTGGAGGATTTCAATAATCCATTTAAAGGCTTCCCTACAACTCACCTCTTCCCTCTAATTCATACCATTGTTTCTAAATCACCTTCATTTCTAAAAGTTTCCCTCCATTCTCCAGCTGAGAATCCTAAGAGGATCCTTGGGTGGGTGGGGGGAGCTGTTCAGCAAAACTATTATACCGAATACTAAGTTTTGCAGCGGATAGAGCACCTGAGTTCAAATCTGGATGTGTGACCTTGGTCATTTAACTTAACCTTAAGTCTCTTAAACTCTAATTGCCTCACATCCAGGGTTATCTCTAGTCATCCTGATTCAAATCTGGTCACTGGAATCAGATAGTTCTGGAAGAGAAAAATGAGACTGATGATTTAGCCCAGCACCCCCTCCCTCAAATCCCCTTCATTTGCATGTCACCCATCACCTGCTGGATGTCATGGTCTTCTTTGACAGTGAAGGACAAATCAAGCAATATGGAATGTCTCTGATAGAACGTGATCCACACCTATACTCCGCACCTCTGCTCTGAAGGGAGGAAGGGAAATTTTTCTCTCTCCTCCTGACTGGCCATTTAACCCACCCGGTTTCTGTTTAGTCTAATCCATTCCTCCCATTCTCCGGTCATGTCCAGCTGTTATTCACTCGGGTGTTTTTTCCTCTAGTTGTGTCCAACTCTTTGTGACCCCATCTAGAATCTTCTTGGCCAAGGTAGTAGAATTGTTTTCTTCTCCCGCTCGCTTGACAGATAAGGAAACTGAGGCAAGCAGAGTGAAGTAACTTGCCCAGGGTTACATAGTGAATATGTGTCTGAGGCCAGACTCCCTTTTAGCTCCAGATGAAAGATTCAGAGATCTCTGCTGTCCTTAGTTTGGTCCTTAGAGACCTTCTAAAATGGGACTGGATCAGGCAAGGGGAGAGTGAAGACAGGAAAACAACACTGGGAACCCTGGAGACCCCCAGATGACCGCATAGCTGCGTTGATGGGAAGTTGAAGGACAGGGTGGTTATTCAATCATTGTAGACAATCACCTACAATGCACCTGACTCCATTCCTGGAGATGCAGATATGGAGACAAGAATGAGCTGATCTCTGCCCTCAAGGAGCTTCCATTTTATGAGGAGAGGCAGCATGGCCCCTTAACACAATGGAAAGCCAGGGAAAATTGGGGGGAGGCAATAGGAAGTTCCCTTCACAGGGTGTTTTAGAACCAAGGAAGATCAGGATTCTCAGAAGCACAGGGAGGAGAGAGCACATCCCCACCATGGGAGCCAGCCAAATCATTTTTGTTTTGTTTTTGCAAGGCAGTGGGGGTTAAGTGACTTGCCCAAGGCCACTTGGCTAGGTCATTATTAAGTGCCTGAGGCCAGATTTGAACCCAGCTACTCCTGACTCCAGGGCCAGTGCTTTATCTACTGTGCCATCTAACTATCCCAGTTGAATCCTTTTTTATGGGGATCGGGAAACATCCTGACCATCCCTACCTTTGTGCTTTCTAGGATTCAGGAACCGACTAGTTCAGGGTCAACTACAAATGGGGGTGATGCTGCTGGGGTCCTTCAAAGGAAGAAGGGAATGTACCTGGTCCTTCAGTAAAAACTGGCCAAGAAGCCTTCTGGATACTGGAAGATACTGATTTTCCTGATTCTGCTTCTGCACACCCCTCATCTGACCTGCCCCTGCCCTGGATCCCTTTATGAGAGCCCCCTCAGCAAGTGGTTATCCAGTCTACTTGGTTACCTTGAGGGACAGGGAGCTCACTGCCATTTCAGGGAGAAAATTGCTTCTCTATGACTTTGACTCTGCCTACTGGGGCCAAGCAGGGCTTGTCCAAGTCTGGTTCTTCCTGATAGGCCTTCAGATACTTCAAATATTTTAAGACAGCGACAGGCTGTGACCTGAACTTGGTTTATCTCCTCCTCCTGTTGCTGTGCATTCTGGCTGAGCTCTCCAGATTCTCCCTCCTGCTCTCCTCTGACTTTCACAAGGCTTCTCTTCCTCCCATTAAAGAGCTAGGTACCAGTGGGCAGAGGGCCTGCCAGTTGGCATCCTCTCTGCAACCTACCAGCTAAGGGAGCAGCCTGCACCAGCAGTCCAGAGTCACCCCATCAATTGGTGTCAGGGAAGGATTTGGATCTTTCAAAGCCACCTCTCTCCCTATTACCTGCCCTCCCTTGGTCTCTCCTTTGTATCAATGCATACAAATAGACATGTATCGATAACTATAAATGTGGAATAGGAGAGAGAGAGACAGAGAGAGAAAAGAAAGGGGGGAGGTAGAGAGAGAGAGACAGAGAGAGAGAGAGACAAAGAGAGAGAGAGACAGAGAGACAGAGACAGAGACAAAGAAAGAGACAGAGAAGAAAAAGACAGCCAGAGACAGACAGAAAGACACAGAGAGAGAGAGAGAGAGAGAGAGAGAGAGAGAGAGAGAGAGAGAGAGAGAGAGAGAGAGAGAGAGAGAAGAGGAAGGGGAGAAGAGAGAAGCATAAAATGAGAGAGGGGGAGAGAGGAAGAGAGGAGGGAAAGGGGGAAAGATAAACCAGGAGAGAAAAGAGAGAGTGAGTGAGAGAGAGAGAGAGAGAGAGAGAGAGAGAGAGAGAGAGATGAAGGGAGAGATGAAAGAAGAGAGGAAAGGATGAGGAGAGGGAGAGATTTGGACTGAGGCTCTAGTTTGACACTTTCTAGAGGGCAAAACCCTTACCTTGATTGGGATCACCATCTTGTCTATGATGGGGTCTCAGGTCTAGAACTGGAAGGGTCTCAGAGTCATCTTGTCCAGTCCCTTTATTTTACAGATGAAGAAACTGAGGTTTATGGGAATTAGATGACTTTTAGGGGTGAGTCTTGAACCTGGGTCCTCTGAATGAAAAACCAGATTGAGGATCATTGAGAACTGCCCAGGCTTGTGTACTATATGTTAGAGGCAAGAGGCAAGCCCAGGTCTTCCTGACTCTCCAGCCACAACCAGAGGCTGCCTTTGTTTCTACCTTATGTTTAACATTCCAAGTGAGATCCTTTCCTTCTCTCCATTTAGGACCTAGCTTGGAACCCTGATTCTGTTACTGCCTATTGGACTCTGGACAAGTCTTATCCCCTCTCTATCATTCTTTTGATTCCCATCTGTAAAATGGGAGGGTTGAATGAGGTGATTTCTGACTAAGTTTCCAGTTCTATATTCTCTGGTCTTAAAGCCCCTATATTTTCCCTACACTTGACATTTGAATGTAAAGACTCGGCAAACTCTGATTCTTTGGAGAGATAATCCCTTGATTAATCAGTTTGAGAAATTACAAATGAGTCAAGAAAAGCCTGGCTTTCAGGTCCCCAGGGCAGACTCAGGCTTGTTTCAAAAGTTGCATAAATACTTATGGACAGGTCATTGTCCCATCTCCAATACTGCTGACTCAAACTTGAGGAATTTCCCATCATTCTAAAAAATTTCCACCCCTCGGTCTCCCCAGACTCATGCTCCTGCCTCATCCCTTCCTCCATGACTGCTTCCCCCAGTGGCTCCTTCACCTGCCCTCTTTGTGTTTCCTTAGGAAATGGCTGGGTTGTCATAGGTAGGCCCCCCCCCCACTAGCCTGCTTAGCATGTAAATTATTTGAAAACATATAAAAGAAAAATAAGCCAGAATGCAGGAGATTTGGATCCAAAGACCTGAGTTTGAATCTTAACTCTACCACTGCCTACTTTGTGATGCTGCACAAATCAGTGTTTTCCTACTTGGAAAAAAAAGCAAAAGATTGAACCTGATGATCTCATTTCTAAAATCCCCATGATTTTAGTGACTTCCCTGTGAGTCCCTGCTCCCTACTACGTGGTCCTAGGCGATGTTATCATTCTGCACCTTATTTTCTCATCCATAAAACAAAGGGGGTGAAAGCAGCACAGTCAGGTGAAGTTTCTCTGGTTTGGGAATTTGGAGGTCTGGGTTCTAATCTTCAACCAGTCACTGACTACTTCGGTGACCTTGGGAGAATTTGCTTAACCTCTCTGGGCTGTAGTTTCCTTCTCTATAAGAGAAGGGAGTTGACTTGATGGACTCACTCATAGATTTATCTCAGATGGAAAAGGGAGGAGGGAATCAGGAGGTGGGGACCAAGAAGACCTTCCAAAAGGCAAAGATGCAACAATATTTCTAAATGCAATTTGCTTTGCAACTGAAAAACCTCATATGTGTATGACAGGGAACATGGGTAGGCTCATATTTGCCCATCCTGGTGGGTTCTTCAGATCTTTACATATTCTCTACCTGCTTCCAAAAGACCATGTGGACCCTTAGGGAACCCTACTCCTGGCCATTTTTGAGGAGCCTGCACTGTCTCCTGATTGACACTACTCAGGTGATAGACTAGTGAGGTGACTTGCTTGTATAATTCCTCTTTTTCTACTTGGATTAGAAGCTTGACCTGGGCCTGAAAGTCAGGAAGGGGAGATGGCAGTTGCCCTCTCTCTCTTACTCAGCCTCCATATGGCTATGAGCACATGGTGTCCTTGGCCCTTTTTGTATTTGTTCTTTCCTGATGTTGGGCAAGCAAGTATCCCATGGTGGACATGTCGAGGAATGGTGATGATTTGGTGTTTTCTGATGAAACTAAATGTCCTGGAAGGTTTGCCTGACTACTCATTGCTGAGAGTCCCGGAAATACTTTCCCCAGAGAACTATGCAAGAATTCTCTGAAGAACAAACTATAGGCTCTAAGGCGGGCATGAATTCCCTTTATTATATGGTGGCAACGAGGGGGTGCAATGGATAGAGAACTGACCTTGGAGTCAGGAGGACAGAACTTCAGATCCAGCCTCAGACACTTGATGCTGACTAGCTGTGTGACCTTGAGCAAATCACGTCACCCTGACTGCCTCAGATCCAGAGCCGTCTCCAGTTGTCCTGATTCATATCTGGCCAGTGGATCCAGATGGTTCTAGAGGAGAATGTAAGGCTACTGACTTAGCATAGCTCTCCTTCCCTCAAATCCAATTCATGGGCTTGTCATGGCTTCACCTCCTTAATGTCATGGTCTTCCTCAAGAACAAAGGACAGACATCATCATCATCATCATCATCATCATCATCATCATCATCATCCTCTTCTCCACATACAAACCCCTCACTACCATTGTACTTCAAGTTTGAGCTTCATGCACTATATAATTATGGAAGAAAAGCCACAGCTTTTGGAGAAAGTAGATGATCTTTTGTATCAACTATTTTTGTTATGTCATCTTAGTAAATGATTTCACTAAAAGTGATTTATGGCTAAAGTCTGCTTATTAATGGGTAAGCACACTAGTGGGGGCTCAAGAGTTAGAGAGAAAGAAAGTCCCCATAGAATTCCAAGAGCGGGAGTCAATAAACTTTCTGGGGCACTAAATGAAAAGGCACTTCTAAAACCAACTAGTTCAAAAACTGACAAGCAGAGCACAATTACCTTAAACTACACCAGGAGTCAGGGAGTTGAGATAGGAGGAGAACTCAATTTGGAGTCAAAGGATTTAAGAATGTGGGTCGACACATTTTGAGTCCCAGTTTTGCCACTCCTGTGTAATTTCTTTTCTCTGGACTTCAGTTTCCTTGTCTGGAAAATGAAGGAGTTATAGGGAATTGGTCCTTCCAGCTGTAGAGCAGTGATTAATTCCATACTGAGGGCTAGGCACAGGCACAGGCTCTGGGCAAACAAATGCCCGGGCTCAGCCCCTGAGCAACAGCAGCCCAGCCTCCAAAAGGATCTGAGGTCCTTCTAGACTGCCCCCCAACACACAGCCCAAAGTCTGCAAGGTAAGGTTTTGCAAGAGGAAACAGTACAGGAATTCCTGAATCCCAGTCCTCTGCAGTTCTGGCCTGGGCCAAGCTTTAAGCAAATGCTATCAGACAGCATCCCCATAGTATTTCAATTAGACACTTGGAAGACTTCTCTTCAAAATCATGGGTTGGGAAGTAAGACGAGGTTGACCTGAGGGATGTTTCCTCGTCCCTGCTCCGTTTTCTTCTGAGCTGTATACTACTCTATTGCCAGCTCTCATTCTTTTCCGTCTACTGCCCTTGGGAGTCACCAAATGACTAGGACCATTGCTCTGGTGTGTGCTGGTGCAGAGCACCATTAATGGGATCCTCATGTTCTGGGAACTGGACTTGAGAGAGTTGTTAAAGTCAATAAAGTTTCATTTGCCCACCTCCAGGAAGGCCACAGGATGCTGGAGATTGAGCTAGGAGATTGAGAGGTTACCTGGTCTAACCCTTTTGTTTTACAGGTGGCCAAACTTAAGAAATTTACTCAAGATCATATATTAATAACCAGTCAGAGGAAGAGGATTTGAATCCAGATGTTCTGACTCCAGAATAAATATGTTTTCCCTACTATGCCACACTACCTTAATTCTCCAGTTAGCAAGGTTTACTACTGCAATGAACTGTCCATTGTGCTTCCTTACCCTTTGCATGTATGTATAATTGGTACTAAATGGTTATTTATTTGTATTTATTCTCTTTATACCTGTACCGTCCCCTCTGCTCCCATTAGGATGAAAGAGCTTTGGGGGCGGCTAGGTGGCTCAGTGGATAGAGCACCGGCCCTGGAGTCAGGAGGACCTGAGTTCAAATCTGACCTCAAACACTTAATGATGACCTAGCTGTGTGGCCTTGGGCAAGCCACTTAACCCCATTGCCTTGCCAAAACTAAAAAAAAAAAGGATGAAAGAACCTTGAAAAGAGAAAAGAACCTGTTTGTACAAAAATATTTTCAGCAGTTCTTTTTTGTGGTAAGAAAGAATTGGAAATTGAGGGGATGCTCATCATTTGGGGAATGGCTGAACAAATTGTGATATATGGATGTAATGTGATACTATTGTGCTATAGGAAATGGGGAGTAATATCAGAAAAACCCAAGAAGACTTATGAGAATGGATGCAAAGTGAAGTGAGAAGAAGCAGATGAACGATAGCAGCAATATTGCAACAGTGATCAACTGTGGAAGAGTTAGCTGCTCCAATCAAGACATTTATTCAAAACAATGCCAAAGGACCCACAGTGAAAAATGCTCTCCATCTCCAGAGAGAGGACTGATGAACTCTGAATGCAGATTTTGTTTACTTAATTTGTCTTGGTTTTGCAACATGGCTATTATGGAAATATATTTTGCATGACTTCACCTATATAATCGATATCTTTCTTGCCTTGTTAAGAGGTGGGAGAGAGAATTTGGAGAGAACTTTTTAAATGATGTTAAAAAATTGTATACATGTAATTGGAATATATTTAACAAAGTAAATGAAAAAAAATTTTTAAAGAATATTATAGGGGTGGATAGAGTCAGGAGTACCTGAGTTCAAATCCGGCCTCAGACACTTAATAATTGCCTAGCTTTGTGGCCTTGGATAAGCCACTTAACCCCATTTGCCTTGCCAAAACCTAAATAAAAATAAAACACCTAAATAAAAAAATTTAAAAAATAGAATATTATTGGCACTTAACTTATTTGTGTCCCTACCCCTAACACAGTGCTTGGTATTTAAAAACTATTTGTTGATTAGTTGATTGATTGGCATTTTTACATTCTTAAAGAGGGAAGATTACTAGTGGTTTCTACAAAGATTATGAAGCAGCCTGTTAAAGGAAAACAAATTCAGGCCACTTGGAAACCTGTCAATCCATTCTGTTCCATCCAGGCTGGCAGAATCTAGGCTTTGTCTCCTGGGGCTCCAGATGCCATCAAGGAGCACATCATAGAAATGAGACAAGAGCCTTTACGAGCATATGTCTTGGGAAGCCTCCTCTCTATATACTGGGGGAGGAAGAAGGTGAGGAACCAACCTACTTCAGAATGGAATTCAGCTTCCTGCCCAGAATTCTAGTCCTTTACCCAAGGAGACACAAACCCATTTTCTTTTCCTTTATCCTCCTTTTGTTAACAGTATCTAAGTCATCGGAAAAATTCTCTTGACCTTCTGAGGAGGCAAAGTCTATCTTTGTCCAAATAGAAAATAGCTGTAGGGAAGATGGCCAGGAGCTCTACCCAGTGACCGGCAGAAGCTGGGGGTCTCATGTATGACTCAGGCTTACTTGTCCCCTGGACGAACGTAAATGTGTATGAGTGGAAAGCCAAAGCCAAAAGGACAGTAACTTTTGGAAGTGTAATTCTTCATTTTAGATCTGGGATTCTTGACCCAGTTTGAGTCGCAGATTCCTCTGACAATCTGGTGACATCTGTAGATGCTTTCTCAGAATCATGGTGTTGGTTTAAAAAAAAGTAATTAATGGAAGCAAATGCTACATTTCAGTTCTAGAAAAGAAAGATGGATCTTTTTTCCCCAAATGAATTCATGGCCCCAGGTTAAGAAACCTTGTCTGAGAGTTGACTGAGATAGGGAGTAGTTAAGTGACTTGCTGAGTGGAACCAGAAGCCGGGACTTCCAGATTCAGAGGCTGCTTCTCTCAATCCCTTTTGTAACCAAGTCTCTCAATATGGCAGAGAGGGGCCAGACCCAATGCTGTCCAGTACAGAGGCTTCCTGCCATGGTCTGCCCCATGTCTACCTCTGAAGCTCTCCTGTGGAAAGGAACATTTCATTCTGGGATTGGTTACAGCTTTCAAAAAATCCCAACAGAGAAGAAACTGGTTTAACAGGTTTCCCTTTGAAAGCTTCCTTGCTCATAGTCTTCCTGGAGTAAGGCTGGGAGGCACCACCTAATGGGAAGACAGCTGGGGAAATATCAATATTTTTCACTCACTCTCTGGCTAATAAAATCTCAGAGCCTGAAGGGACCATTTTACAGATGAGGAAACTGAGGCATAGAAAGGGTAAATGATTTACCCAGGGTCACACAGCTAGTAAGTGTCTGAGGTAAAACTTGAACTCAGATCCTCCTGACTCCAGGACAAGTCATTTATATACCACACTGTACTACACTTTCCTAAAGGTAGAATTTGAACCCAGGGCCTCAGTATTCTTTCCAGTATTCTCAGGTTCTTTAAATTAAATTTCATCAGCACTTATTAAGTACCTACTATATGAAAAGCACCAGGTTTATCCTCTGCTGCTCCTTTCTGTTCCTAGTTATCTATCCTTCTCTATAAAATTTTATAGACAAATTTACCTTGCTGACCTTGGCTTGGACACTCACCAGGCAAGGTTTTAGAATCTCTTGATGTCTTCTTTTGGTCAAGAGAGCAATAGAGTCTTCTGTATGATGTTATTGCAATCAGTGTCTATGCCCAATTTATCAGCACCAATGACTCACTTGAATAGATTTTGTGGGAGTTTTTTAGCTGAACATCATGATTTTTTCTCATTTTTATTAATTTGTCTAGTGCTAGTCTCATTTTGATTCTTGCTCACATGAGAGGAATCGGGATGATTTTAGGAGGATGGTTGGGACTGATCCGGAGACATGTAGAATCACACATATTCTCCAACAATAAATGGTAATCCAGGTTCAACCATACAATGTCAGTGAGGGGGAACCAAGTATCTTTTTTCTTAAATTATCTTTTTTATTTATTTAAATGAAATATTTCCCAATTATATATAAAAAATTCTAACATTCATTTTTTAAAAACCTTGATTTCCAAATTCTCTCCCTCCCTCCTGCCTCTCCTCCATCCCTTGGGAAGGCAAGAAATATAATATGGATTATACCTGTGAAGTCATTGCACAATAGAATTCCATCATAAATATATACTACAATGTGTTCTGTCATTCCCCAACTAAGGGGCATCTCCTCTTTTGAGCATAGTTCCAAATTGTTCTCTAGAATGGTTAGACCAATTTGCAATTCTACCAACAATGTATTAGTGTCTCACTTTTTCCTGATGGGCGTCTGACTCATGTGACAGGCTCCTCTTAGTCATACTTACTTTATTTTCCAACCTTCTTCTAATCAGGACCCTCAGTAACCCTTCTCTCCCTCCTTTCCAGTTGAATCCATTATCTAGTCAATCTTACTCCAGGAAAGGTTGTGTCCATCTCCTCTTCTATATTTCAATTTACCATACCTAGAACTTTCCAAATCAAAATATCCTTTTCTGGGATGTTTCCTCTATTAAAATAGAAGCTATTCCAGGGCAAGAATTGTCTTCCCTTTGTTATTTGTATCCAGAGTGCTTAGTCCACTGCCTGGCTCATAAGAAGCATTTGATAAATATGCTTTCATTCATTCATTCATTCATTCATTCATTCATTCATTTATTCTAGGTGAATCCTTGGGCCCTACATATTTCTTTTGTTTAAGGAGATCTTCATAACAAGCTGTTCTCATCCAGTCTTTATTACATACAACTTTGCCATGGTGCCAATAACAATGACTGTACCAGGGCAGGGCTATCCTGCTTGCTTTATCAGAAATAGCTCCATCAGGGGACATGATAAGTTTGAGGTGGAAAGTGATCAAAGTAAGGACTGATCCATCCAGCCATCTAGTCATCATCTAACCATTCATCCATTCATTAAACAAATATTTTTCAAGGGCTTGCTATGTACAAGCTACAAGTCATTTGAAACTTTGATGAACTGCCTGCCTATGTGACTTTGGGTAAGTCATTTAAACTCTTGGAGCTCAGATTCTTCATCTGCAAAATTAAAGCAGTAGGCTACATGGGAAATGAAGAAGGGCCTCCTAAAGGTGGTAGGGATTCTGTATAAAACCATGAAGGTGGGAGATTTAATATTGTTCATGGGGCAAACTAACAAACAGGTCAGGTTGGTGGTAGTGTTGAGTATGTAAGGAGAAGTCATGCTTAGTAAGTGCGGAAAGGTATTGGAGCCATTTAAATGCCAAACACATGTTGGTCTTTTATCCCAGAGGCAATGAAGGTCACTGAAGCTTCTTGAGAAGGAGAGTTCTGATCAGATTTTAGGAATGTCAGTTTGACAGCTATGTGGAGGATGGACTGGGCTGGAAAGGGGAGAACCTGTAAGAGAGAGACTTTTCCAGAAGCTTCCATTTACCATGCTGGTATTCCATGTTAACCATATTAACAAGAAGGGTCTTCCCAAATCAGCTACCACAACCCCATCTATAGGTAAGTGTTGATGAGCAACAAGTCAGTTGCTGCTCACAGAGATTAAGTGACTTGCCTAAGTTCACATGGGTAGGAAGTGATAAAATTGGTCTTTGGTGGTCACAGGAAGGTATGAAGGTGATGAAAGGATCCAAATGTCCCCCTCATTAGGAGGAGCTAGAAAGGAGCCATAGAGAGCTTACAAAGCTGAGAGATATCTCTGTTTTTTATTGTTGTTATCTTTTTGAAGCAGACCAGTGACATGAAAATTCTTCAAAGTCACAATCAAGGCTGTTGGCTTACTTGTATCCCTAGCATTTAGTCCATTCTCTGGCTTATAGTATCCATCTATTCATTCACCTGTCTCTCTGTAGCTCCCCATGCCTCCTCTTCTGTGAATTAAAGCTTCTCAAGGTAAAAACTGGTTGTTTTAGGTCTTAGATCACTGTCTGATCTTCTATCTTAAGCCCATAACTGCTGCTAAGGATGGGCCTGAGATCTGTGAGGATAGCTACTTAGAAGCCTAGGAGAGGTTGGCCCCTTCTCCATGACTTGGCTCCACTGACACAGTTACTAGCCCTATTCTCTCAGAGTGGACTTAGGATGTCTGAAATCAATGGCACCTCCACTGAGTCATGCCAATTCTTTCTTGGATAAATATAGAAATCAGCCCTAAAAATGTTCCAAACTTGGTCTGTAGAGTCTGTCTCAGTTCAAATAAATGAGATGACTTCATTCTAAACCCCAACTGTAAAAGTCCAAATATGTCACCCCTGACTTCCTTCCCAAGTGGCCAGGATCCAGGCCATGGGCTCTGGCATTGCTACCAAATGGCGCCCAGGAAGGATGGTCAAGCAAGGCCAAGAATATGTCCCATGCCACTGTCCTTACGTCGGTACAGCATTAGCCTGACATTCTTTCCACAGTAATGATTAACTCAGTAATGATTTTCAAGGACAAAGTGAATTTCCTAAAAGCAGCACAGAACAAACCCTTTGCCAACAGACATCCAAAGCTGGGCTGGGAAGCTCTTCCATTGGGTAAACCCATTGAGTGAAGCTGGTTCTTCTCTTCTCCCTTAATCTGAACAGCCCCCATTCCTTTCTTCAGTTGCACTTCAGATACATAACCTATTATCTTTTCATCATCCTGTTTACCCTGCACTCCCAAATTACCTTCTATTTAATTTGCATAAGCTCCTATTAATGTAAACTGAGATACAATGTATGAACAGTGTTCATTTATTGGTTAGGCCAGCTGTTGGGCAGTTAGATGGTACAGTGGATAGAGTTAGAGCTGGAGGGAGGAAAATCTGAGTTTAAATCTGGTCTCAGACACTCATGACCTGAGTGACCCTAGGCAAGTCATTTTGTCCCAGCTGCCTCAATTCTCTCAACTGTAAAATGAACTGGAGAAAGAAAAGGTAAATCACTCCAGTACTTTTGCCAAGAAAACCCCAATGGGTTCATGATTAAACAACAAACCAATATATTGGGTCTATAGCCTCTCAATAATCAAAGACCTTGAGTAAGGGACTGATAGGGTCTTTCAAACCTGTCTATGTACCTACCCGCTAATATCATTTGGACTTCCCTTGGCAAAGATAAGACAATCCCTATGGCAGATATTTTAATGAGGAATGTGGGCTAAGAGTTCAACTCTTCCCCATTACTTCCTCCTTGGAGATGGGAGTGATCTCAGGTGATAGTCTGCCCACATGGATTTTGATTGAACCAACTAGAGTTTGAGTTAAGTGGGTGGTGGGTGAGGTTGCCTAGGTGGAGGGACAATTCCAGTTCGAGCATACAAATTAAAATTATAGAATTGAGACTCTACAGGTTGGGAAGAATGCCTAGGGAAGGGTGGAGGTAATTACTAGAAAAAAGTTTGACCTTGGGCAAGCTTCAGCTGAATGTAGGTGAAGGGTAATGTCACAAGACATCACCAAGACCCAGACCATTAAATTCATACCAGCTTGAGCAAATCTTAACAATAGAGGGAAAATCAATTTCTCATTTTTGAGAATATATATGTTTCCCCCTTTGAATACAGGGACTACTTTATTCTCATCTTTGGCTCTCCAAAATGCTCGAAATTTGCTGGCACCATAGATTCAGGGAGAACTGAGTTCAAATTTTGCTTGGAACATAGCTTTAGACTAAGCATATCACATAATCTCTGTTTGCCTCTATAAAGTGGGGATAATAGCAACTCCTACCTCTCCAGATTAGTGTAAGGATCAAATGAGATATTTGTAAAGGGCCTAGCACAGGGACTGGTATATAGTAGTTGGTACATAAATGATTATCTTCTTCCCTCCCCCCCCTCTAGAATATTGTGGGCATTTTATAAATTAATTTATTTATTCTTTAATTGTGGTATCTAGAACTGAACATGATATCTTAGATGAGGTCTGATGTTGGGAATAGTTTTGCACAGTATTACTTTCAATGCATACGTAATGGGATAGCATTAGCAGTGGGAACTGTCATTGGACTTGCAGTCCACTAAAACCCCCAGATCTTCTTCACACAAATTGTTATTTAGTCATGCCTTCCATACAGTCATGAATGAAAAGGGAGAAGGATCAGACTGGGTGAGAGAACTCCCTGAATGAGGAGACTCTTTCCACTAGAGAAGGCCAGCATCTCCCTGCAACTTCACTGAAAGATCAAAGGACTTTTCCAAGGTCATATAGCCAGGATGGATCAGGGGGAAAAATCAAAACTATGTCATTCTTGTTCTGAGATTGGCTCTGTGTCTATTGGATCAAGTCTCCCCCAATAATATAGCATCAAGAAAATCAACACAACTCCATGGGCCTTGGATCTGGGAAAAAAAAACAAGCTCACACTTTCCAATCTATTCCACACCAGACTATTCCATCCTTACTACTGAAGAATTCAAGGCAGGTTGGTTCTATGGATCACATTATGCTTTCTTAGCCAATGGATCTTGGGTACATGAAGAAATCTCCTGGTTTAGGGGCTACATTGATGCACTCAGTGTCACATCCTGTCTCTGACCCATCCTGGCTGTGTGAACACTGGAGGGTGAGAATAGGCGGCCCCTTCTCCACCACCACAGCTGGCTCCTGCCCTGCAGGTGATGTTTCCTTCAACCACCTCCCAGAATAAGGGCCTTGACAGTTCAAGGAACATAACTAAATAAGTATTTCCAAATGTCATCAGAAAGGTGGTGACACCTTGCTGTTTTGCTTCTCTACTCAGGGGCATAGGAGAAAGTGAGTGGGATCATCTCTTCCCTACCTGTGCCCAATGGCATCCCCTTGTGGCCTCAGTGGGTTATATTTAGCAAACATTTGTTTTTTTGACTAGGTAGAAGAGGTCATTCTTTGCCTCATTTCTTACCTAGCCTTTAACTACTGAATGGGTATTAGCTCAGACAAACTGAAACCTCTCAAAGACTTTAACTTAAAAAGTTAAGGGCTCCCTCTAGTCATCCTGATCTTTATTTGACCACTGAACTTACACGGTTCTAGAGGAGAAAGTGAGTTTGCACAGTCCTGCTTCACATAAATCCAATTCACTTGCATGTCCCAGCTATCATGTCCTCTTTGAGAATGAAAAGCAAACTGAGGAGAGTATCTATAAACAGGTAAACAAGGAAGACACTAGAATCAGAGAACCTAAAGTGCAAATGCTGACTCTGCCATTCACCTTTGTGACTTTAGGCAAGTGAGTCAATGGCCTCCAAGATTCTTTTCAGAGGCATGAACCTTTGAACCTCTTCCCTCTTAAAGCAAGAACAAAACAAAACCCCTCCGCTTTATTGAAACTCCACTTTTGCCTGAATCTGGGCTTCCCTCATGGTTTTCTTTTCCTATCTTTGGATCAAAAGGCATACACATATCCTTGTGTGGCAGAACTTTGAGTGCCCTCACCATCGACCATCTTGATCATTCTCTTCTGGATATGTGGCAGCCAAAGTGACTCTGTAGATAGAGCATAGGGTCTGGAGTCAGGAAGACCTAAGTTCCAATCTGACATCAAATACTTCCTAGTTATGTGACCCTGGGTTAGTCAATTTAATCTGTTTGTCTCATTTTCCTCATCTGTGGAATGAGCTGGAGAAGGAAATGACAAACCAGTCCAGTATCTCTACCAAGAAAGCTTCAAGTCGGGTCACAAAAACTCAGACACGGCTAAACAACATTGATGGCCTGTCATTACACATAATACTGATTCTATGGAAGCCATCCTTTTTCAAGATTTGAGGCCATCAAGCATGACTGTCTGGGAGAAGAAATGAGTGAAACCTGAGATGTCATTAATGTGGAACATTCCTGGTTTAGAAATTCCCTTTACCAAGGTGAATTGGCAGAGGGTCTATAACTTATAGTCAGAAATTGTTCCCGGGCACTGAGAGGTTAAATTATAGATGATACTATCATAGCTCATTAGGTTCATGGGACATTCAGAGACCATCAGGTTTAAGCCAAGGAGCTTAGGGAACTTCCCCAAGGAACTAGTTATCATCAGAAGATCTCTGGCCCTCTACATGCAGGGGAATGATGAAGAGAATTGTGAATGTAGAAATTGGGTGGAGATGTAAATTGACTCCCACCTACTCTTGAGATGTGAATTGACTTAGAAGTAAGAGAATTATAATTGCAACAGAAAAAATTTGTAATATCCTCAAATTGGGTGATCCCCATTACCATCGATTTATTGTTTAATGTAAAATTTGTATCCTGATCTCCTTAGGCTTTCCCTCTACCTAATTCCAGGGCCAGTAGGGGGAAGGGAATTCATCTGAGTTGGATTCCAGCTCAGGGCCACAGTTTTCTCTACCAACCTGTGGCCCAGCCAACACTGCTTGGCTGTTCTCTCTCTCTCTCTTTCTCTCTCTCTCTCTCTCTCTCTCTCTCTCTCTCTCTCTCTCTCTCTCTCTCTCTCTCTCTCTCCCCCAATTCCTTTTATGTATTGTAACTTCTTTTAATAAATTTTTGTTTTATTTCCACCCTTGCTTTCCTGAGTCTGAATAATGATTCCTCATAGGCAGAACTGAACTCAAGTAGCCAATGGCTACGCTCTTGATTCCAAGGTTTCATTCTGGTTATTATATCTACTACCTCTCCAATGGAAGAATTTTGTTGTTCAGTCATTTTTCAGTTGTGTCTGACTCTCTTTGACCCCATTTGAGATTTTCTTGGCAAAGACTCTGGAGAGGTTTGCCATTTCCTTCTCTAGCTCATTTTACGAATGAGAAAACAAAGGCAAACAAGATTAAGTGACTTGCCCAGGGTCACACAGCTAGTAAGTATCTAAGAACAGGTTTGAACTCAGGAAGATGAGTTCCTAGAGCTCCATCCACTTCCCCACCTATCTCCCCCTGGGAAAGAATATTTGTCTTAAAATAGATGAGGTTTTATTTTAGATTGCATTTTGGGATTATTTTAAACACCACCTAGATCCCCAAATGTGACCAATAGGGATTAGACCTGAGATTTCACCATTCAAGGAAGCTCCCATGGGAGGAAACTTTCTTCAGCAAAGCAGGTTAACATTTTCTCTGTACCATATAGAGTTGAGTGATGTGCCAAGATGTTAGGATGTGTGTCCCATAGTCATTATATGTGTGTAAGAATATATAGGTATCTGTTTCTGTCTCTGTCTCTCTGTCTGTCTCTGTCACTCTCTGTCTCTCTGTTTCTGTGTGTGTGTGTGTGTGTGTATGTGTGTGTGTATGTGTGTATATGTGTGTGTGTGTGTGTGTGTGTGTGTGTGTGTGTGTGTGTGTCTCAGGTAAGACTTCCTGATCCAACTGCAGCCTCTCTAGCTATTATACCATCCACCCCACCCAAAGAAATATCAATGAAAATACCTAAAGGCAACCTCATAAAGTTAGATAAAGTCAAAATAAAATTCATGTGTGACAAGAGTCTAGCAAGAAGAACAGGAAGAACAAGGATATTGATAGTGCCTTGCCCAGCTAGATTTCAAAATATATTCTAGGATAAAAGCAATGACAGCTAGTGCTAGAGAACGAAGAGAGAAATAGATCAGTGGGGCAGAGGAGGGAACTCTGAAATAAAGCCTAATGAAGACATGCGACTGGTTTCTGATAAAATCATCATAAAAAAAGAGTGGAGATGTACATCGAGGTAGGCAGAGCCAATGGAACAATATGCATGATACCCACAATTAATGGAAAGGAAAAGAATACTGATAGGCTTTAGAACAATTATTAGCAAAGTAGTGATCAATTAATTGAAACTTCAGAGGACAAATGGTCCTCTCTCATGCCACACTGACAAAGGCCCTTTTAAATCTCGCATCAAGGTTATTCCAACAATTTCCTAATTGGCCCCCATGCCTCAGGTCTTCCCCTCTCCTGTCCATCCTACACACTTTCATCAAAGTAATCTTTCTTAAATATAGATCTGACTTGATGATTTCCCTATGCCACCAGCTCTACTGGCTCCTGATTGCCCAGAGGATAAACTAGAAGCTTCTGTTGTTAGTTTTGAAAGCCATTTTTAACTTCCCTTCATTATTCCCTCCCTCCCCCAATCCGCCCCCTTTGCTCTGCACTCTGCTCCCTTCATGTGATGCCCTGTCTTCTCCTGGCCACATCTGCACACTGACCGTCCCCTCCCTTTGCATGGAAAGGTTTTTCTCTTGATCCAGTTCATCTCACCCCCCCCCCCCAACTATGAAGGTCCTGTCTTCCAAATTATATTGTATTGGGGACAGCTAGGTGGCACAGTGGATAGAGCAGCGGCCCTGGAGTCAGGAGGATCTCAGTTCAAAACCAGCCTCAAATGCTTAATAATAGTCTAGCTATGTGATCTTGGGCAAGTCACATGACTCCACTCCCTTAAATAAATAAAATTTTACAAAAAGATTGCTTTAGTTACCCTGGATCAATTTTTATTAACTTTATATTTATGCTACATAGATACATGTAATATATGTCTCCATACGACAACACATGCTATCTCTTCCCAATTTGAATGAAAGCTCCTTTTGAGGACAAATAATATCTACAATGCCATAGAGACTCTTTTATTTTTTTTTGTTATTTTTAGGGGGTTTTGGTAAGGCAGATGGGGTTAAGTGGCTTGCCCAAGGCCACACAGCTAGGTCATTATTAAGTGTCTGAATTTGAACTCAGGTCCTCCTGACTCCAGGGCCACTGCTCTATCCACTGTGCCACCTAGCTGCCACCATAGAGACTCTTTTAAATGCTTGTTATTTTTTTTTGTGATTAATCTTAATTCTTTTAAAAATATTCATCCATTTTCAGATTTTCAGATTTACTAATATAGAACTGTGTGGAGAACCTTGGATGATTTTCTTGACTTCTTTTGTTCGTGTTGGGAACATCAGACACACACACACACACACACACACACACACACACACAGACATATACACAACTAAACAGTGAAGATGTGAATGGAGGTAAGCAGAACCAATGGAATAATTTGCATGATGACCACAATTAATGGAAAGGAAAACAATATTGATAGACCTTAGAACATAATCAATACAATAATCTAATCTTGTTTATTTGGGTTTTCTATTTTTTTCAATTCTATGTGCCTCTTATCAATTATCCTGGCTTTTTTCAAAGCTACTTATCATTTCCAGTATTTTGTTAATTTTATTCATCCTTGCTTTGATCTTGATTATTTCTATTTTCCTGTTGATTTTTAATGGTAAAACTCAACCAGCCATTTCTTGCTGATATAGGCCTTCAGTATCACAAATTTGTCTCTAAGTAATAGTTTGACTGCAATCATACATTTTTTATTCATAGCACCTGGCACATCATCATCTTTAACATAAAAACCAGAGTTTATGGTTTTTATAATTTCCTCCTTCACTCAAGCATTACTTAATAAATTGACTTTTAGCTTCCTTGTGGATGGCTTCCTTTTTGACTTGCTTCATTATAATGCATAATTGCATGTAATTTTTGAAATTGAAATCAACTTTATAACTTTACAATCACTTTCTGCCTATGGCACATATGTATTAGATATTGCTCTTTGCTCTCCCATTGAGTTCTTTCTGTGTCTATAGTTTAATGCTCTGTTCAGCTCTGGTTTCAATTTGATTTAGCTCATTATCGGTTCTACTCTCACTATGTATAAATCAAAAGCATTATAATAGAAGTCACAGGATCATAGATCTTTATTAGCAGGCATCTCAGAGACCATCTTGTGGAGGTGTTCCATTTCACAGATGAGGAAGCTGAGGCCCAAGGAGGTTAAGCAACTCACCCATAGGCAGTAAATATCCAAACTGGAATTTGAACCTGGGTCCTCTGACTCAGAATGGACCAACTTTTCAGTTTTAAAAATTTGTGGGGGTGGAGCCAAGATGGTGACAGGAGAAGAGCCTAGGTGTTCTCTCCATAATATTTCAAAAAATCTTAAAATTATGATGCTAAATTGTCAAAAGACAAAATCCACAGAAAGATCCAGTGAGGCAGTTTTCCAGACCAAAGTAACCTGGAAAATAGTGGAAAGGCTCCACTCCACAGGGTTAGAGTGGCAGCCCACCAGAGTGAAGAAACCTCAGCCTCCTGGAGGCAGTCCCAGGGTGCCTGGAAGCCATGGGGACAGTTTCCTGACCTACACCCTGGGGAGCATTGTGCACAACTTAGAGGATGGGAGGAGGGGAGGGGGACCTCTGCCAGAGCAAGCAGATGAAGCCCAGGCCCTTAGGGCAGTTGAGCAGTCAGTGAGGACAGCACAGTGGTCAGCGCAGAGCTGGCCGCATGGCAGCCCAGATCCAGGAAATGGAAGCAGGCATGGAACTGGCAAGCAGGAGCCTCCAAGCAACTGAGCCCTGAGTGCTCAGCACAGCGAAGGTAGGGGAGACTTCTGAGGTTTGTCCTCTGTACCTGAAACAGGACTCTGGGGCTCTGACAACATTCAGATCCTGGCTGCAGTCTAGGCCCCATGGCAGAGGGGTGAACTTGTGGTCATTCACAGACCAGGAGGGCAATCAGAGCTTCACACACAGAGATCCTTGTAGGGGGTTCCAATAATACTCAAAAGCTCAGGAAGCACACCAAAGCCAGGCACAGGCTGGAGAGATGAGTAAACAAAGAAAAAAGAGGAACACCACTGAGAAATACATTGTCTATGATCCCAAGAAGGATCAAAATACTCAGTCTGAAGATGAGGAAGTACAAGCTCCGGCATCTAAAGACTCCAAGAAAAACAGAAGTTGGGCTCAGGCCATGATAGAGCTCAAAAAAGATTTTGAAAATCAAGTAAGAGAGATAAAAGAGAGATGCAGGAAAAACATGCAAAAGAAGTCAGCAGCTTAGTCAAGGAGATACAACAAAAATGCTAAGAAAATAACATGTTTAAAACCAGCACAGGTCAAATGGATAAAACAGTTCAAAAAATTATTGAGAAGAATGCTTTAAAAAGCAGAATTGGCCAGATGGAAAAGGAGATAAGAAAGTTCTCTGAAGAAAACAAATCCTTCAGGTGTAGAATAGAGCTAAAGGAAACTGATGACTTTACGAGAAGTCAAGACACAATACTTCAACACCAAAAGAATGAAAGATTAGAAGAAAATGTGAAACATTTCATTGAAAAAACAACTGATCTGGAAAACAGATTCAGGAAAGATAATTTAAAAATTATTGGGATACCTGAAAGTCATGATCAGAAAAAAGAGCCTTGACATCATTTTAAAAGAAATCCTATAGGAAAATTTCCCTGATATCCTAGAAGCAGAGGGCAAAATAGAAACTGAGAGAATCCACCAATCTCCCCTGGAAAGAGATCCAAAAAAACAACCCACCAGGAATATTATAGCCAAGTTCCAGAACTCCCAAGTCAAAGAGAAAATATTACAAGCAGCCAGAAGGACACAATTCAAATATCCTGGAGCTGCAGTCACGATCACACAGGACTTAGCAGCAACTACATTAAGGGCTCATGGGGCTTGGAATATAATATCCCAGAAAGCAAAAGAGCTTGGGATGCAACCAAGAACCAACTACCCAGCAAAACTGAATGTCCTCTTCCAGGAGAAAAGATGGACTTTCAGTGAAACAGGAGAATTTCAATTGTTCCTGTTGAAACAACCAGAGCTGAACAGGAAGTTTGACCTTCAAATACAGGACTGAAGTGAAGCAAAGAGACAAGAGGAGAAGGGTAAAATATGAGGGACTTAATGATGATGAACTGCATGTATGCCTGCATAGAAAAATCATACTGATAATACTCATATAAACCTTCTCATTTAATAGAGCAGGTAGAAAGAGCTTTTATAGGTGAAGCACAGGAAAGAGCTGAATTTGAAGATATAACATATTGTAAAAATGGAGTCAATGGTTAAAAGCGAAATGTTATGGGAGTAAGAGAAAGGAGAGGTGGAATAGGCTAAGATATTTCATATAAAGATAATATTGTATAAGATATTTCATATTTTTTTATTGCAATGAGCTATTGCAATGATATGGAAGGGGGGAAGGCCAGGGGAAATGAGGGAACCTTCACTCTCATCAGAGGTGTCTCAGAGAGGAAACAGCATACACACTCAATAAGGTATAGACATCTAGAGTAAAAAGGAGAGAAGAGGGAAAGGGGGGCATATGGGTGATGGAGGAGAGGGTGGATCATGGGGTAGAGTGGTCAGATATAACACATTTTCTTTTCTACTTCTTTCAAGAGGCTAGGATTGGGTGACCTGTCCAGGACCATGGGACCGGGTAGTAGCTGGGCCTTAGGGGTGGGCTCAGGTCCTCTTGGCCCCAGGGTTGGTGATCAGTCTGCTGTGCCATTCAGCTGCCCTACAGCATATTTTAGAAGAGGAGCAGAGTGAAAGGAGAGAAAAAATATAGTATATGATAGTGGGGAGGTATGGATGGAGGGAGTTGTGATCAGCAATGGCAATAGTGGGGAAAATATGGAAATAGCTTTTGTAATGGACTTATCATAAAGAATGTGATCCACCCAAGACAGAGCTGGTGGTGTTGGAACACAGACTGAAGCACATGTTTTTTTTCTCTTTCCTTTACTTTATTTCTCATGAGGGTCTATATTTGGGGGGGAGGGGGTATTATGTTTACTCTTAATCAAGAATATTTTAGTAATGTATTAAAAAAAAACATCCCTCATACAAAAATTAAAAAATGGAAAAAAAGAAAAAAGGAAAAGAAAATTGTGTAAAGTTTTTCCAGATTAAATGAGTTTCCTGTAAGCAAAATGTTGTTGGATTCTACTTTTTAATACATTTTGTAACCCATCTCTATTGTAAAGTTCAGTTCATTTATATTTAACATTGCAATTTATCAAATGTGTTTCTTCTTTAATGATTACTCTTTTCAGCCTAGGGGCTACATTCTTTCTTATATTTATTATTAACTCAAATTTGACAAAGTTACTCTACATAAACCTCTGATAGCTTTACATTGTTAGAAAAAAACCAAGTTTCTTTAACTGCTCTTTATATAAAATATAAGTTGAAACATAAATGTTTCCTTTTGTTATCACTCCCTTTCTCCAAGGTGATTTTTGGAATTTCTTTGACACTTTTAAAAAAACCTTTAGTAATTTAACAACAACAACAAAGTCTTTGATAGTCCTTTTTACTTGTAACTAGTCTTTTTCACTTGTAATTAGCTTAATCTTTATTCAGAAGAATGAACTGCTCATCCTTTTTGACTATTTCTCAAAATAATTTGACATGAATTTTATCTTTATTTGAATTCTTCAAAGTATCTAATTTAAAGATATGCGTGGCTTGCCTTCAGATAGTATATTCAGTTTTGCTAGAGAGATGATTTCTGGCTTTGTGGTCCATGTTCCTTTATGTTTCAAATTCTAATTTCTCTGATTATTCCTGTTGAAATATTCCTGTGACCTTCAACAAACTCCCTTGACAAGCTATAAGACTTTCTTCTTGCAGCTTATTGGACCACTTCCTTGTCATAGTTTAACAAATTATTGACATAGTTTATCTAACAGTTGAATTTTAGGTTTCCCCTCTTTCAGGTTCTATGGATTTTTTTTAGAAAAATTAATACAGCATGTGAGGACATGGGACTTGGTGTGCTAAGATCTAACTTCAAGCCTTGTCTCACACACTTAACAGCCATGGGATCTTTAATAAGTCCCTTCATCCTCATTTTCTTCATTATCTAAAATGGGAATTAATAATATCACTTCCCTCACAGAGGCTTTATGAGGATCGAGTGAGATAATATATATAAAGCACTTTGCAAACCATAGCTGTTATTTATTGTTGTTGCTTTTATTATTAAAGTATCACTTGTTTCTTGATACCTTTATGGAAAAATCTCATGACTTGGGAGTTCACTTTTTCAAAATATATGAAATACAAACCTAAAAAAAAGGAGGGGAGTGGCTAGATGGTGCAGTGGATAAAGCACCAGCCCTGGAGTCAGGAGTACCTGAGTTCAAATCCGGTCTCAGAACCTTAATAATTACCTAGCTTTGTGGCCTTGGGCAAGCCACTTAACCCCATTGCCTTGCAAAAACCTAAAATATATATACATATATAGATATATATATGAAATAAAAGGAACCATGAAGTGTCTGGCTCTTGACCACTCCTCCAGTTCTCTCTCATGTATCTGTTTCTTGTTTTCAACTGTCTTAATGGTTGTTTCCTAAGCTTCTTTCCCTACTTCATCTGTATTATCTGCAGTTTTGTTTGCAGATTCTACAAAAATATTATTCATGTCACCTTTTTGATTATTTCAGGTTTTCTTATCTATTATCCATATTGGTTATTTCCCACACTTTTATATTTTAAAGCTTTTTCTAAAAAGTTTTTTTCTCATTGTAGTGTGAGGGACTCTCAAGATTTTTAAAAATAATTTTTATTGATATCTCTTCATTGTTACCTCATTACCATTTCTGTAAAAACTATCCATCCCCACTGCTATCAGATGTTGCCCCAGAATTGAATCCTTCCAATGTAAGCAAAAAAACAACCATTAACAGTCCCACACTTGCTGTAGTCTGCCCTCTCATCTTGTTCCCCATCCATTTGAGGTCATCTCTAGAGAGGTATTGTTTTGTTTCTTTTCCCCACAGTTTTCTTTCTGGTATTTTCAATGGCTCCATTGTTTTATAGTTGTGTTTTTAAAAATATGTTAGTACTCCTCTTTGCTTGTTTCATTTTCTGATTTGGCAAATTTTAATTATTTTCTAAGTGTTTCTTGACTTGTGTGTGTGTGTGTGTGTGTGTGTGTGTGTGTGTGTGTGTGTGTATTTTGTTTTGTTTTTCTGAAGAGTATGTGCAGGAAATCCTCTTAACCAAAAGTAACCAAATTCTGTTAAAAAAAAAATAGAGGGGCAACTAGGTGGCAAAGTGGATAGAGCACCGGCCCTGGAGTCAGGAGTACCTGGGTTCAAATCCAGTCTCAGACACTTGATAATCACCTAGCTGTGTGGCCTTTGGCAAGCCACTTAACCCCATTTACCTTGCAAAAATCTTTAAAAAAAACATAGAAAGAGATTACAAATTCTCTGACTTGGTGATTATTTCTAAAAGAAATTGAATTTATACAATCTGTTGTCACCTTCATTATGAATAGGGCCAGAAAAGCTCAGACATTAGTTCAATTGCCAAACATTTTGGTAACTTTGCAGAAGCCAAGACAACCAAGAGTTTACAGAATACAAATAATTTCCAAAACCCTAGAGATGCAGATGGACAGCAGACAATGGATAGGATTACATCACAACCCAAAGCAGTTAATGAGGAAATGGGTCAGCTGTGAAAACCAGCTAAACCAAATCATCAGGGGGAAAATTGTAGATGAAAATGGGTCAACAAACAGTTGCAACATGGAACAGAGCTGCTGCAATTCTTCAGAGAAATTATTCTTATGGGACAAGATAGTTGGACCCCAACATTTTTTCTCTTATCTCAGTACCTCGGCCTATGTTAAAGAAAGGAAATATCAGTTAAGAAGATAAATTAGGGAGAGAGGATGAAACTGAACATAGAAACTGAGGAAGATACAATTTTAAGGTGATTATGGATTTTTTTAAAAAAGTTTGGGAGAATCCAAGAATGAAAAGTTTCAAAACTGATATTTTTTCCTCCCATAAGATTTGCCCCCAAAAAGACCACAGGAGTTATGTAGAGTATTAAGCCTCATCACTCTAAAATCTTTAGTAGAATGGTCTATTTTAATAATTAAGGATATCCTTGAAGGAGGAAAAACATTAGAAGGGAATTGGTAAGCTTTTGCAAATAGTTTTCTACAACCAAGCTTTATATGGTTTCATGTTTGGAGAGTTGTAGACAATGAGTCCAATTTCTCCTTATCCATGAAGCTTTCCCTGAGTAGTCTGGACGGATTGGGAGGCTACATTCATGTCTTGAACATACATACATACATGATTAGTGGCTAGGTAGAGATTGATAATATCAGCTCTTGTTAAGGGGATTACAGGCTTACAGTGGAAAGAGATCTTAGGGGTCAATCAGGTCCAACCTCTCTAATTATATGAATGAGGCTATCTGGTGAGTGCTCCTTCCTTTACATCATATTGGATTGCCCCCTAGAGTCAGATCTCCACTGCAGTGGGAGAATCTTCCCTTGACAGTTACACATCCCAGTGACATTGCAAGTCTAGTCCCTATCCCTTAATCATCATTTGTCAGAGAATAAGAATACAAGTATAGTTAAAAGCATTAAGAGACTTCCAGTACATGTTAAAAACACTTAACACCCACCTAATAATTGTAGCCATTTTGAAGTACACTTTGGGACTACAAAATGGACTGGAAAGTGTCTGAACGAAGTCCCACATAATATTAGCAGAATATGGGATTCATTGAAAGCAGCTTTAGATTTTTCTCATCCAAAAGGAAGAAGAGAGTGGATAGATACTTTCTGAGAACAGGGAAAAGAGGCGAAAAATTTCTAGAAATACTTTTGGAACAATTTGATATCATGTCACAAGTGATTGCTAGAGCAGAGAGCTGACACATGTCATTCGTTAAATGGGACCCAAAGGCATTGACCTCCAGAGAGTATAAAGGAGCTAAGATGACAGAACCAACATGGTCAACAGCACAACAAAATCCATTAACAATATGTGCTGAAAGAAGATGATGCATCCACATTTCTTTGTGAAAAAGGATCAGGGAGGACAATTTGAGATTAAAGTGTGGCAACCAGAAATGACAGAAAGGTAACTTTTAAGGGGCCCAGAGTTAGTGATTAACATCAGTGATGAAAGGAAACCAACACATCATAAGAAGTTTATACCTAATAATAATGGTTGCCCTTCATTGAAGGAGACTATGACATCATGGGAAGTGATGCAATGACAAGCATGTGAACTGGATTGGGGGGGGGGGGGGCTGTACTAAGTCACCAGCCTCACTTTCTCCTCCAGAATCATCTGGGTCCAGTAGCCAGATTGGAATCAGGATGACTGGAGATGACCCTGGATGTGAGGCAGTCAGGGTTAAGTGACTTGTCCAAGGTCACACAGCTAGTGAGTGTCAGAGGCCGGATTTGAACTCCCATCCTCCTGAATCCAAGGCCAGTTTTCTAACCACTGCATTACCCACTGACTAACATGAAAGATGTGAACTGTTGGCCAGATTTAAATGCTAGAAACTTGTTATCTTTCATAAACTAGCAGAAAAGAATTTCCCATACTACAAAAAGATCACAATTTCACCTTGAGATTTGAACCATTAAATTTCCCCAGAGCCTGAGAGTGATCGTGGATTATACATAGTATCATAATCCCTCATGGATTTGTAAAAATTGAGGAATACTGCCTCTAATATGTTTGGCATCTGGTAGAAAGAGAAAGGGAACTTTGAACTTGGGTCCAAATCTCTCTTTGCCATTTCCTACCTACATGACCTAGGTCCAAATCACTTCATCTCTTTGGGCTGATTCAGTTCCTTTGTCCAAGGGTCCTTGTCCTTGGAAGAGAAATTTAGTAAGAGCTTGACTTTAGAAATTAAAATCAACAGTGCTGGTGATACCTTCCCCCAAGCTGGTCTGGCTGCCTGGAAGCATTCGTCACATTTAACCAGAGTGTAGGAACCAACCCAGGTGTCACTTCCTGAGCCAGTATGTCCCAAGAAAGGGGTGTGTTCATAACCCTGCCCAGTCTGGATGAAGCCTGGAAGGCAAGAGGGATTTTGTGCAAACACCCTCACATCCAGGGCTACTCTACAGCAGTCTAACTATGGCCATATTCTACCCATTACCTTGTGTCCATTGTGACTCAGACAAGAAAGGGTGTGGGGCCCTTCCTGAAACTGGTTGCAGATAAGACTTTGTATTCTGTGGTCCCAAGGACATAGGCTTAGAAAGCAATCTTGGAGGTCATGGAGTCCATGTTATATTTTACAGTCAGGGAAACCAAGACTCAGAAAAGGAAGGGGCATATAGGAAAAGAGATGGGATTCAAATCTATGAAACTAAGAGTTCATATTTACATAGCTCTCTAAGGTTTACAAAGTCCTTTTGATACATTATTCTCACTTTATAGTGAGGGAAAATTGAGGCCCAAGAGGTAAGGTGGCTTAAGCAAATTTGCATATAAATAAATATTCATGTTTAAATATAAATATTATGTTTATTTATCAAGTGACCATCATTCAGCAAGTACTAATTATCTCCTTGTTCGGGGGTGCCAACAAAGTAATGCGGATGCAAAGTCTGAAGAAGAAACAGTCCCTGCCCTCAGAGAGCCTACATTCTGGGAGAAGGCAGATGACTCCACCTCTAGATGGGATCTGCTCCAACCTTAACATCTGTCAGTTGATCTGAGGGAAAGTGATGCTTCTAAGACTTAAGAGGCCACCCCATTCCCATGCTTCATTTCATAGATGAAGAAACAAAGGCCCAGAGAGCCCAAGGGATTTGGCCAAGATAATATAAAATACCCCCAGGTAACAGAAACAGGATTCAAATGGTTTCAAATTTGGGCTGTCACCAGCCAACCATACTTGTCAGACATGAAGTAACTGAACCATAGATCAACAGCAAGACTGGGACCTAGATCTCCAGCTTCTGAGGATGGTGCTATCACTATAGACTATATCTGGTGCAGTCACCTGCCTGGGCTTTCTTGGATCCATCCTGCCAAGATTCCCAGGGCCTTCCTTCCATAGTGCTGGCCTATTTACAATCCTGCGGCTTCTTGTTCTGTTATGGGAAGAAATAAATAAGCTCAATCCCTTACCTGCTGGAGATGGGGGGAGGGGGCCTCAGTGCCTCATGGAGAGAGGTGACCATGTACTACCCAGGTGAGGCAAGGCTAGGATATCTGTATCCACAGCCCAGTGCCTTCCACTGAGAAGTACAAAATCTCTACCTGAAAGCTCTCTGACCTTCAGCCCCAGTTCTCCCCACCCCTGGCTGCCTGCCACCCTGCTCTTTTTTGCCTTGAACTTAGTGTTTACTTTCAGTTTTCTGTCTTCAATGTAACAGTCATCAAATACCGATGCAGTAGCACCAGCAGTTCCAGCAGCAAATACCTTCAGAAAGCACAGTATGCCCTTTAGAGGGGACACCAAACACCTCTTTCCCAATATCTAAAGGGGTGTGGAAGTGTGTGTATGAGGCTGTGGGGGGTGGTGATGTCATGTACTCTGAGCAAGACTCTTTCAAACCTTCTCTGAGAGATACAGGATGGGTCAGTGCAAAGAAATACAGGATTGGAATCACAGAGCCTAGGTTCAAATGCTGGCTGTGACTTCAAGCAATATAAATAACCTCTGTTGGTCTCAGTTTCCTCATATGTTAAATGAGGAGATTAGAGTTGATAATCTTGGGGCTGCCTTCCAGGTCTCAATTTCTGCTCTTAACTTTTCCAAGGAAAGTTTCAAGATGAGGGAAAGCTTTAGAAACAGCGGGGATATTAGAGCTAGGTTAATCAAGCCCTCTGATTTTGTAGAGGAGGGGGGTGAAGGTCCAGAGAATGATGAATGGTCAGAGCAAAGTTAGGATCTGAACCTTGGTTGTCATGTCATAGGACCCTACCTCCAGAGCTGGAATGGAACTCAGAAGTCATTTAGTCTATCTCATTTTACAGATTCGTATACTGAGGCCCAGAGAACTGAAGAGACCTCAAGTGATACAACAGAGATTCAAACTCTAGAATTTGCTTCTAGATCCAATGCTCTTTTCACTACAAGCAGGGAAAACATTCATCTAGTATGTAGTCAAGAGAAACCCTGGGTTAAATCCTACCTTCACTACTTCTTGTGTGATCCTGGGTTAAGTCTGTGGGTCTTAAACTCCTCATCTGTAAAATGGAGATAATAACATTTAGGACCCCGCTTGGCAGGATAACTAATTCTAAGTCCCACATGAGGCCATGTTTCCTGTGAAGTGCTCAGTCAACCTTCCAAAACTAAATGCACTGAAGCAGGGTTGGGAGCTCAGTAGGGATCAAAAGGGAAACATGAACTCTAATGGTTTTTCACCAATGTACCAGGCTGCCAAGGAGGCAAAACTCTTCCAAGTGGCACTGGCATTTTGGCCTGGCATGTAGTGCAGGATTTGACCAGGACCCTTTATTGGTTGCATCAGAACTTGCTGGTTCTGATCAAAAGCATGACTTCAGTGTTTTCTGGAATTTTTCCAGCTGCATGGAGCAGACGGGGGAGCTGGTTCCCAGAGGATCTGGAGCAAATAGTTACTTTGAGACAAAAGGAAAGCTAACTTGGAGGCAAAGTTGAGCCAACACAGTTGGCACCAGTGGATCTTTCAGAGATCTGGTGTCAGCAGTGCATTTGCTCATCTGGGTCAGAACATTCACAAACATCAAGACTGGTTTGATGAAAATGATGGAGTAAAACAGAAGCTGCTGAATGAAAAACGAGAACTCTGTAGGGTTTACCAGCAGGATCATTCATCCATTTCTAGTAAGGCAGCATTCAATTCCATTAAAAGTAAAGTACAAGGGGCAGCTAGGTGGTGTAGTGGATAAAGCACGGGCCCTGGAGTCAGGAGGACCTGGATTCAAATCTGGTCTCAGACACTTAATAATTGCCTAGCTGTGTGGCCTTGGGCAAGCCACTTAACCCCATTTGCCTTGCAAAAAAAACCTAAAAAGAAAAAAGTACAAGAGAAGCTTAGGGAGATGCAGGACTCCTGGCTCAATAAGAAGGCAGAGGAAATTCAGTTTTACATAGATAGTAAGAAACCAAAAGGATTTTATGATGCCCTGAGGCTATATATCTATCTATCTATCTATCTATCTATCTATATATATATATATATATATATATATGCAAAAGACCTATAGTGCTTCTCAACTGCTCAGTGCTGATGGATCCACATTGATTAAAATAGTATTCTTAACAAATTGTCATCTATCATTACAGAAGCCATTGACTACCTCAAGTTGAAGTCAATCAGTCCCTATCTGAAATTCCAGCTGAAGAAGAGGTTTTGAATTCCATTAGGCTCCTTTCATGGGGCAAAGCACCTGGTACTGATTATATTTGAGCTGAGATCTACAAGTTGGGGGGGTGTCCATTGCTCATAGAACAGTTGACTGAAAATTTTCAGGTTGTATGGCATTTCAAGGATGGTGACCACCACAGGGGTGTTTCTCTCTCAGAGATTGTTGGTAAGATTCTTGCCAGAGTCCTTCTCAATAGACTGATCCTTCACCTGGAATAAGGTCTCCTCCCTGAAACTCAGTATAACTTCAGAAAGGATCAAGGCACAGTCGATATGGTATTTCTTGCTCCAGGAAAAATGTCAGGAGCAGAACAGAGGTCTGTATACAATGTTTGGATCTGACCTAAGGTCTTTGCTACTTTCAATTATGAGGATTTATGGAAAATTTAAAATTTGGTTTCCTCAGTATTGTATATCAGTCTCATAATGGTATGCTTGCCCAGGTTCTGGATAGTGGACGATTCTCTTGAGATTTCCCAATCACCAATGAAGGGAAATAAGGATGCTTTTTAGCATGATGTTTAAATCATGTTATTGATGCAGAGAAATAATGTAGAGAATTATGGAGGTATTGTTAATTGGGGGAATCTAGGTGGCGTAGTGGATAGAGCACTGGCCCTGGAGTCAGGAGGACCTGAGTTCAAATCTGACCTCAGACACTTAACAGTTGCCTAGCTGTGTGACCTTGGGCAAGTCACTTTACCCCATTGCTTTAAATAAAGGGCCATTTGCTCCTGAGATGTAAACTGACCTTGATTGTTGTTTGTATCCTATCTCCCCTTGATGCTGTTGTTTGTATCTTATCCTCCATTTTCCCCTTCACCTAAACTGGACTATAGATGCTGGATTGACAGGAAATGACATGTTGAACTTGGGGGTTGAGTACTTGGTTCAGCAAGGATCAGTACATGGCTTGCCATTAGAAGGTACCTGGCCCAAGCTGTAAGACCAGCCCTCAAGTGTCACCCTCTGTCCAACCTACCATAGAAGAATATTTTTAACAGGAAGCACCACAGCTTCTATGCTTTTTTCTCTTTTTCCTCTTCTTCCTCTTCTTTGACCCAGCAGGATGGGTTTTTCTAATGCTCTTTCTTTGTCTATTCTTAAGGTGGTTAGTGCTTTTCTAGGAGTTTCAATATATATATATATATATATATATATATATATATATATACATACATATATATATATATATATTGCTTCTGCAAGGCAAAATGGGGTTAAATGACTTGCCCATGGTCACACAGCTAGGTGCCTAAGGTTGGATTTGAACTCAGGTCCTCCTGACTCCAGGGCCAATGCTCTATCTACTGCACCACCTAGCTACCCCCTGTATATTTGTGATATTTTGCCATCATAAAATCCTAAGCAGTTTTAACATTCCTAGAGAGCATGTGAATTCCTTTGCCTTTTCAGTGGCCTTAAATCTTCTGTCTTCAGTCTCTAAATCTTTAATAATTGGCAACATTATCAAATGCTTTCACTAAGAATGAACATAGAACCAAGGTCAGCTACTGCACCCATGGCAGATTCTTCAACTTGAAAAGGCTACAAGCCAAGACCAAAGTGGAGGGAGTGTTGATGCAGGATCTTCGGTTTGCAGATGATGGTACCCTCAATGCAGCCTCTGAAACTGAGATATAAAAAAAATATGGATTAATTCTCTGCTGCTTGTGCTAACTTTGGCCTAACAATCAACACCTCCTCCCCACCCAAAAACACAGATGCTCCATCAGCCAACACCACATCATCCTTATGTGGAATCATTGGTTACAGCAAATGGAGAAGTTCTGAGAACTGTGAATATGTTCACTTACCTTGGCAGTGTCCTTTCTAGGAAGGTATACATTGATAATGAGGTTGACACACTCATTGCCAGAACTAGCTCAGAGTTTGGGAGGCTGCGAAAGAAAGTGTGGGAGAGAAGAGATATTAGATTGACCATCAGACTGATGGTCTACAGAACTGTTGTGCTGACCTCATTGCTGTGTGCCCATGAAATCTGGACAGTCAACTAGTACCAGGCCAAGTAACTGAATTACTTCCATTTCGATTGACTTAAGAAGATGCTGAAAATCACCTAGCAGGAGAAGATACCAGCCACTGCCAAGCATTCAAACGTTACTAAAGAGAACACAACTACAGAGAGTTGGCCATGTTGTTTTGAATATCAGATATATACTTGGCAAAAAGACTATTCTGTGGAGAACTCAAACAGGGCAAGAACTCCCAGGAGGGTCAGAAGAAGCAACATAAGGATGCTCTGAAGAACTTTGGAGACACAAGCCCAGGACCGCCCAGTATGATGGGGTATTCACACAGATTCTTTTTGTCCAACCTGGGGTAGAGCATCCCAAATTCATATTGATCTATTCGGTCACAGTTGGACACACTGTAATTTGTCTCTAATACTGTGATGTCATTTTGGTCCTCTTAGAAAATGAAGGACAAGAACCAATCCACCAATCAACCCAAAGAACCAGGATTTGAACCCATGGCTCCTAGGGCAGCACTAAAGGAATGACTAGAGGATCAAAGAATTATGGATCTAGGCAGATTTTGACTCACCTTGCCCCCCCAAAATAGAACAGACTGACTTTTGGGAGACATCTGTCCTAACCCCTTCATTTTACAGATGAGAAATCTGCTACTCAGAGATCCTACAGTCATAGATTGATCCTGAAAAGGAAGATTTCCAATGCAATCCCAGTGCCCTTGTTTATAAATGAGGATATTGGAAGGGCTGGAGGGAGCTCAGAGAACATCAAGGTCATCCTCAATTGTACCCAGGAGGAAACTGGACTTGTAGGGGCTTCAAGTGACTTATCCAAGGTCATTCAAGTAGGAAGTAGCAGTTAAGATTTGAACTCAAGTCTTTTTGCTTTTGAATGCTACATTCTTCTCCTATGATTTAATATGTGACCCAAGCAACCCCACCCCCACACACCTGGAAATGACACCAAAGGAAAAAACTTTAGCAATAATGAGTATTACCTTCATATTTCTTTCCCCTGACTCATGCTGCTCTCATCTAGGCAAGACATCTCTAGGCAGGATCTATCTGTGGAAGTCCTTGCTTTCTGGATCTTCACCTTCTATCTCTGGTGGTAGTCATAGGAATGAGCTTTTGGGTGGGAATTTCTGCAGGCTGGAGGATCCTGAGTCAAGGTCCCGAAAGGAAGATTACTGGGATTTAATTTAATTTAATTCAATTCAATTCAATTCAATTCAGTTCAGTTCAATTTAATTCAGTTCAAATAGTTTAATCCAATACAGTTCAATTCAATTCAGAACAATCCAGTTTAGTTGAGTTGTCCAAGTCAGTCAATTCAGTTCAGTTCATCTGTTTAATTCACTTCAGTTCAGTTCAGTTGTTTAATTCAATTCAGTTCAGTTCGGCTGTTTAATTCACTTCAGTTTGGCTGTTTAATTCACTTCAGTTCAGTTTGGCTGTTTAATTCACTTCACTTCAGTTCAATAGTTTTTAATTCACTTCAGTTCAGTTCAGCTCTTTAATTCACTTAGTTCAGTTCAGCTGTTTAATTCACTCCAACCCAGGATAATCTGAATTCCATTCAGTTTAACCTGATACAGCTCAATTCAGATCAGTTTAGTTTGGCTTAATTCATTTGACTCCATTGGGTTTAGTTCAATTCAGTTTAACTCACTTCACTTCAACTTCAATGCCACTCATGTCAGTTCAGTTCACATCAGTTCAGTTCCACTTAACTGAATTTTTAAGATTGTGACTTTCCCAAGGAGCGGATGGGAATCACTACTGTCCCCTTTCCATCTATCCTGAAGTGACTCCCTCCTGTCCCTGCTGCTACCTCCCTTCATTAGAAAGGGAATGTCTGATCCTTTAGGGAACCCCATACATTTTAATAACTATTATTCCATTATACCAGTTTCAATCTTCTCCTTTTATGCAGAACCAAATGAAGTTCAGAGAGGGGAGATCATTTGCCCAGGGTCACACGTGAAATAAATGATCAGCACGTATCAGACTTTTCTTGGATCAACAAGACACTAGTTGCAAAAGCATCTCTCATCACCCTAGCCCAGGAAGGATGACCTTGCTTCATCACACCCTCAGGCCCACACATGACTCAGGTGTACACATAGGGGGTTAGGCCTGTTTCTCCTGGTCCCTGGAAATAAATGGGGTGGCAGAGCTGGGTGCCCCAGTGGATACCATTGCTGAAGGGTGGGGACTTGTCTCAGGTTTATGTAGGCACTGGCCCAAGATAGAAACGTGTGCCTTGGGTTGCCTCATTAAGTCACATCAAAGGACTCATTGAGGAGCAGCGTTCTCTGACAGTGTTGATTCCGGCCCCTCTTAGTGTCCCAGCACCAACTTTACAGGCAATCTTTATGAGCTGACGGGGCTTCCTGGACCTGAGGTAGGTCTTGCCATTTTCTGTGATTTTCCTTTGGTAGCAAAGCATTTGATCTTCCTTGGTGAAAACACTCTGGGTGACAAATCTCTGAGCTAGCCCCAGGATGGATGATGGATGCTCTTGTGAGCTTCTCAAGGGAAGGTTTGGTGCTTCCAAAGAACTCAGAGCTGGCCATTTCCTGTCTACTCACTGGCTTTTGCTGCCCTGAAGAACCCGAATTCATTCACTGGAATTTTCAGATGAGCACCTGGAAGATATCCCTGACCTGAACCAAGGGGATGTTTCAGCAGAAAGAAACCCAGCATAGCCTTTGATGGGATGGCACAGAGAAGGGGGGGGGGGGGGCTTAGCCTTATTTTGCTTGACCCTGGAGGGCAGAACAAGGCAGATCTAGGATGATGTCAAGGGAGCTATTCCAAAGTGGAGAGTGCTGCCTCATTGGGATCACTGAGTTAGAGCAGCAACTGGTCCAGTCCTCATGTTAGAGATAAAGAGGTAGAGACCCAGAGAAATTAGGGGATTCCCAGGGTCCTATCAGTAGCAGAAGATAGAATTGAACCCTGGACTTCTGGTGCCAAATCTAGAGCTCTTTCTACTTTACCTATATTGTCACCTAAGGTAGTGAGTTCCGCATGACTGAATGTTCTCAAGTGGAGACTGACAGCCAGTGATGGCATAAAAGGGATGCCTATCAACTATAGGTTGGGCTCCTGAAGGAGCCTCTGAGGGCTTGAAGGGAAGTTCCTTTGTACTCTTGCTGTCCAGCAAATAGTGCCTGGAAGGTGCTCATCCTAAGTGACTTCTTTTATGAGCCAAAAACCCCAAGTTCCACTATTGCTATTGTTTGTTGCTTTCATGGGCAGTTGGCTTCTCAGTGAGCTTGATGATGCCAGGTCATACTCATTTGGCTCATGTGATGCTAACATGAGGACTGATGGAAAAATTCCTATAAAAATAAGGGGCTGGATCTGATGACATCGAAGATCCCGTCCAGCTTTAGATCTAGGAACCTAAGTCACTTAATATCCCCATGTCTCAGTTTCCCCACCTATAAAATAAGGGAACTCTAATAAATAATCTCCAAGGTGCCTTCCAGATTTAAATCCATGATTTTATGATACTAGGTCATTTAACTGCCCCAAGTCTCAGTTTCCCCATCTATAAAATAAAGGGACTACACTGAATAACCTTTAAGTCTCAGCTCTGGATGTCTTCTTCTATTCCCTGAAGCAATCTACCTGGCCAATAGAGGAGGCTGATGATTTGGAGAAAGGTGGAAATAAGGATGAAACTTCTCCAGTGGATGGATGAGAGAAGACTATGGAGTCTTCTCTGGACAGTCAATGCTGGATTGTTTGGATGCCAGGTGTGAGTCAATAACCACTCAGCTTCATGACTCCACTTGAGTAGGAAAAGCTTGGACATCTCCTCTCGCCTCCTCTCCTCCCCACAAAGCAGTGATTTTACTACCCTTTTAATTAGCATCATAGACAAGCTGAGTTGGAAGGGATCTGAGAGATCACTTGGTCTGACTCCTTCACTTGAGAGAGAAGGAAGTTGCACTTGGGAGAGGTTAGCTGATCTGGCCAACAAGGTGATGAAATCATACCTGCTTGATCAGGGGAAGACTTCTAAGGGGAGTGGAGATATGACAGAAAGACTACTACACTTAGAATCAGAGGACCTGAGTTCAAATCCACCCTCAAAATGGGAACTGGGTGACCTTGTGTTGTGGGAGATTCAGTGTCTCCAATAGAGAATGAGAGTTAGTGAAAAGTGAACGAACTCATAATTCCTGGGATTTAAAACTGCTCAAGATTTGTCATAGGAAGCTTACAAAGCACACCGATGAAAACCTTTTCTCTTTCTAGAAAAACATTAAGCACTTTGAGGACAGGCTAGGTGAAGTTGGAGTGAGTGTGTGTGTGTGTGTGTGTGGAGAGAGAGAGAGAGAGAGAGAGAGAGAGAGAGAAGGGAAAGACAGCCAATAGGGCTGGCTTAGTCCAGCACAAGGCATGGGGGCCCATGGTTCTCCAGATACACCTAAGCTGGGAGCACGTGGTCTAAGAAAGAGATATGTAGCCATCCTTGCAAAGTGGAGGTAGAGTCCAGGAGAGAGAGAGAGAGAGAGAGAGAGAGAGAGAGAGAGAGAGAGAGAGAGAGAGAGACTGAGAGCCTGAGGAGGGGCTGACCCTTCTCTTAGATCACACTTCTGTAGTGCGTTGGTCAAAGGGTGACACTTGGGGAGTGCTTGGCTCAGCTATTCTCCAATAGGCAAGCTTCATACTGGTCCTTCTTGTCCCAAGGTGCATGACCTCTAAGTTCAACATGTCATTTCCTGACATGCCAGCATAAGCTTGACCCATCAGTGGGCAAGATCAGGTAGCTGGAAACTGGAAACTGGGGGAAGGGGGAAACTGTAGGAAAGGTGGACACTCCAAGGCTACTCCCATCCTGGAATGGAATCACTTTGAACAACAGAATTCCCAAGCTAGGTCACAATCTCTTCCCTGCAACCCTTGAACCAGTCCCTTCCAAGTGAGGGGCCTCAGTTTCCCCATCTGTAAAAAAGGGCTAGGCTCCATTCACTTTGAGGACCCTTCTAGGTCTGATGTTCTAAACACTCAAAGTAGTCATGGATCTTTTCTTGAAATGCCTTCAGGGTACACAGGTGGCATTTTAAGCCTTTGTAAGACAGACAGACTTTAAATGACAGCCCAGAATCTGGACTTTTTAGTGAGCTCATCTCAGGTGACAGGTTGGGAGCTGTTAGAAGGATTTCAGGGCCCATCTAATCTTACAGCCTCCTTTTGATGGAAGGAAACTGAGCTTGGGTTTGATCACCCACAAATTCTCTAATTCCTGTGGTTCCCTATTTGCCTCCAGGATCAAACATCAAGGACTGTCTAGCTCCCATTTTGAGGCCTTCACAACTCTTCCTTTTCCTACGTTTCCAGTCTCCCTATCATTTACCATTTATTTTTCTACAAAAATTATATGTAAAGCAAGATGAAGTTACTTGCTATTCCTCATACAAGTCAGGTTGTCTCCAGATGCCACACTTTTGCACTGGCTGCTCCCATGTTCTCCTTGCTCGTGGCCACGTGTTTGCCTCCTTAAAGACTCAGTTCAAATCCCCCCACCTTTCTCAGTCCCCCTCCTCCAGGATTGTACAGCTCTTTGCATGCATCAATTCCATTTGATTGTAAGCTCCCTGGGGGAAAGGACTAGGCTTTTGCCTTCCTTTTTAGCTTCAGCACTTAGCACAGAGCCCACACAAAGTAAATCCTTTCTCAGTGCTTGGGGGGCTACTCTCCTGGGGAGGAAGATAATTCCCACATTTCAAGTCCCATTCCCAGCATTTATTGGACGGATGGCCATAAACAAGACCTATAACCTCTCAGTGCATGCCCCAGATGACTCTCCAAGGCTACAGGTCACAGAGGAGCTTCCCATCTACAAAGGGTCAGTGCTTATCCTTAGTCTTGCTTACATCAAAGATAGCCCCTGGAGAGGCAAGGGTTGGGAGACAAGTCCTTACTTAGGTCAATGTCTTGGGCCCTCCAGGACTCCCATGTTATTTTGTTGCCTGGTAAGACTACTGCTTCAGTCTTGTGTTTGAGGCAGTAGATTTGGACAAATCAAACCAGGGGTCCCAGAAGATTGGGGAAGGCATGGAGAGTTCCTGAAGATGCCCTCAGTCCCTCTTCCCTTGGCATAGGAAAAGCTCTTCAAATATCTTTGAAGAGAGGGAAGCCAGATGTTTTGGGGAGGAAGACTTTAGATGTCCACCAGAAGGGGAGGAAGTCCCCTGAACTGTCCCTTGGTGGCCTTCTACTGTCCACTTCCTTTCCTGGCTCCCAGCTGCTTCCTATCCTCTCTTTCTGTTCTCTCTAGCCCCATGGATACACCTCCAGTGTTACAGAGGGAGGGGTTGTTTCACAGAGGAGACCAGGTCTACAGGATCCCGGCCCTGCTTTATCTAGAGCAACACCACACCTTCTTGGCATTTGCTGAGCAGAGGGTCAGCCAAGCTGATGAGAAGGCCAAGAATATTGTCCTGCGCAGAGGAAAATACCAGGCCTCCACAAACCAGGTGAAGGTAAGGAGGGCGGGGCTTGGGAGGCCAGGAGCTAATGAAGGAACCCCAGGATCGGGAATGGGGATCACTGATATTTCTCAACCTGCATGAATTTGGGGTGGGCACTGCAGATACCAAGAAAGAAGAGTGACTGCTGAGGAAGCTGAAGATTCCCCCAAGGTCACCCAATATATTCTACATATGAAGACAATATGTTGTCTCTGCTAATGGAATATAAACTCCCTGAGGGCAAGCACTGTTGCCTTTTTGTCTCTTTCCACAATCCAGAAAGTATAGTGTCTAGCAGATCAATACTTCTCAGTGACCTGAAATGAGAAAGGGGAGGGTCAACCGAGATCCAGCTAGCAATGCTGCCTTCAGCCTGCAGAGGTTCACGTGTCCAGGTCCAGGGCAATGCCCCTCACCTCTGTCCTGGCCAGTCCATATGAGGAGGAGGGTGTTTAGTCACATTTCCACAAGGCAGAGGGCCTCAGGAGGGGAGGGAGAACCAGGGTCTTGAGTCATGGCAATAGAAGATAAAGACCTGGAGAAGATTCAGGGGAAATGAAGGCTGGGGCTAAATCTGGCAAGGACTGCCATTAGGAAGCACTTACATTCTGTAAATATTTTGATATATGTTTGTATTTATTAGACAAAAGCAATAAAAACAATAAAATAGCCAGGCACCCATTGACATCATGCTCCAAGGATTATGAAACTCCCACCCTCTGCTCTCATTTGGTGCTCACAACCACGCTGGGAGGTGGGTGCTTTTCAGATCTCCCTTTTAAAGATGAAGAAATGGAGACTGAGAGGGGTTAAGTGATTTTCCCCAGGTCAGACAGCATGAGACACATTTAGGTCCAGTGCTCTAGCTACTGCATCCCCTAACTGCCTAGGTAGGTTCTCCCTCAAAGAGGGAGAAAAGTAACTCACAGGCAGGATTTGAACCCAGCTCTCTCCAGACTCCTAATCTAGTTTCTTTCCACATTGTCCTCTCTGTGTCATATGGTGACCTTCATCTACCTGAACCCAGAGGGCAGAGAAATGGGTAGATGGGATTCCCAAAAACCTCTCTTGGACTCAGGACCACAGTGTGATTTCTTGTCTTCTCTTACCTCTTCTGACAGTGGAAAGAGATGGAGGTGGTGAGGACAGCTCAGCTGCCAGGCCACCGTTCCATGAACCCCTGCCCTGTGTATGATGAGGCCACGGGGACCTTGTTTCTTCTGTTCATAGCCGTCCAGGGCCTGGTCTCTGAACAACACCAGATCCAGACCAGGACCAATTTGGTGCGCCTGTGCTGTGTGACCAGCGAGGACAATGGGAAGACCTGGAACCCTGTCACAGACCTCACAGATTCCGCTATTGGGTCTGCCCACAAGGAGTGGGCCACTTTTGCCATTGGACCAGGTCATGGTCTACAGCTACACAACCCCACTCAGAGTCTGGTGATCCCAGCCTATGCTTATCGACTCATTGGGCCTGAGAAGCCCACTCCCTATGCCTTCTGCTTCCTCAGTAATGACCATGGGAAGACATGGGAGATGGGGAATTTTACAACCATGGAGAACACCTTGGAGTCTCAAGTGGTAGAAGTGAATGGTCATGGACAGAGGGTCTTATACTGTAACTCTAGAAGCACCCTCAGGACAAGGGTCCAGGCAGTCAGCTCCAATGATGGTGTGGATTTCCAGCATGCTCAACAGATCAAGAAATTGTTTGAACCACCACATGGCTGCCATGGAAGTGTGATTGGCTTCCCTAATCCTACCAAGAAGATCTTGAGTTCTGTAGACACCTGGGTACTTTACTCCCATCCCACAGATCCCTTAGAGCGGAAGGATCTGGGTGTGTATCTTAATAGGAATCCCTTGGATCCAGCAGGCTGGACCAAGCCAGCCATTCTAGCAAGAGGCCCCTGTGCTTACTCAGACCTCCAGTACATGGGGCCAGGTCCCAGTGGATCACCCCAGTTTGGCTGCTTGTTTGAATATGAAAATTATGATAAAATCCTTTTTATCATGTTCACCCTTGAGCAAGCTTTCTACTCCTGATCCCTCATATTGACTGTCCCCATACTTTGTTTTATTCCCTCAACTTCTACCCAAGACCCTCAGGAGGCTTCCCATCACCCATTACCAGCGGCATCCAAAAAATCAAGGAAATCCTGCTTGAGAAAAGGTTGTGTTCATCTCCTCTCCTATAACTCCTTTCACCAGTCCTAGAACTTTTCATATCAAAATGCCTGGGATGTCTCCTCTATTAGCATAGAAGTTCCTTGAGGGCAAGGATTGTCTTGCCTTTGGTCTTTGTATCCAGTGCCCTCAGCTCAGGGCTCTTCAGAACCATTTAATAAATACTTTTTCATTCATTCATTCATTCATTTGTTCATTCATGCACTCTTTCATTCCAAGTGACAAGGACCTGGATACTTGGCCATACATGTTCCTTTTGTTCAAGGAGATCTTCATAATAAACTGATCTCATCTAGTCTTTGTTATACACAATTCTGCCATGGTGCCCAAGGTGATGACAGTTGTACCAGGGCAGGGTTATCTTTTCTGTTTTTATCAGACACAGTTAGTTCCATCAGGGACATGATAAACTTGAGGTGGAAAGCAATCAAAGCAAGGATGGATCCATCTAGCCATCTAGTCATCATCTAACCATTCATCCATTCATTAAACAAATATTTTTCAAGGGCTTGCTATGTACAAAATCCTGTATTAACCATTAAGGTTCATTTGAAACTTTGATGGACTGCCTGCCCATGTGACTTTGGGCAAGTCATTTAACCTCTTTTAGTTTCTTCATTTGCAAAATTAAAACATTAGGCTACATGAAAAATCGGGAAAGGCCTCCTGAATATGATAGAGATACTGTTCAAAAACATGGAGATGTGAGATTTAATATTGCTTATGGGGCAAACTGACAAATGGGTCATTTGACTTCAGTGTTGAGTATATGGGGGTAGTAATGTACAGTAAGAGAGGAAAGGTGTTGTGACCAATTAAAAGTCAAATATAAGTTGGCATTTTATCCTGAGGCAATGAAAGTCACTGAAGCTTTTGAGAAGGAGAGTACTGGTCAGATTTTAGGAATATCAGTTTGACAGGATGGACTAGAAAAGTGGGGAGAGCCTAGAGGAGAGGGACTATTCTGGAAACTTCCATATCTCATGTTCATATTCCACATTAGCCAATGTCTTGTGTCTCTTTGTGTGTGATATTTGAGATAAAAATCTACCAGATGACAGAAAAAGAAAATAAAACCCAGAGCTTTACAGAAATCATAGAAACAGATTTAGAACAAGGACAAGTCTTAAGAGACCATCTAGTCCAACTCCATTTTACATGTGAGGAAATAATCCTAAGAAGTCATAGACAAGACCATAGGATCATAGAATTAGAGCAAGAAAGGCTAACTACTGCAATCCTATCTGTTGGTAAGAGTTGATGAGCAACAAGCCAACCCATACCCACGGAGCATAAGTGACTTGACCAAGTTCACTCACATAGGAAGTGGTAAATTTGGTCTTTGATGATCTCAGGGAGACATAAAGGTGATGGAAGGATTCAGTTGTCCCCCTCACTAGGGCAAGCTAGAAAGGAGCTGTGGAGAGCCCTCCAAACTGAGACAGATATCTGTTTTATTGCTGTTTGTCCTTTTGGAAGATCAGTAACATAATGGGGTCCTATCCTAAGTCCTAGTGAATTGTACCTAAGTGAGGCAGAGTTGTGCAACGTCTTCATACTCAATCCTCTTCCAGAGTCCTCAAAGACCAGTAGCAAAACATAAGTCAGGATGACTGAGAATGGACTAGGAGGCAATAGATGATCTAGGTGTCTTCTATGCCTGACCAAGCCTCTCGGTGCTTGCTCCAGCCACCTTCGTGGACATTGGAACAAATTGTTCTCAACCACTCACTCTTGCCAAAAGAAGTCTTCACATACTTGGGATAGATACTCCCCTTTAATTAAAAAATTACTCTCAATCTGGTTTACTCCAACTGTTGAGATGGTTTTACTAGAATATGGCTGATGAGCATGTTATAGTTTCTTGGAGCCACAGATGATAGTTGATGAAGGTGGAAACCAAAGGTAGATGAGCAGTCCTGAATAAGGTTCAGCCAACCCTCCCACCAAAGGTGCTAGTGCTCCCTGAACACTCAGACACCCATACAGCCATTGATGACCCCCATTTCCTCCTCCACCCAAGTTTAAGTAACCACCTCTATTACTTGTAACAGACCCTCAGCCTCACCTTCACCTCAACTCTCTCCTGATTCCATCTCTCTCTACTCTCCTGTCACATTGAGACTCTCAGAAACCTCTGAGGTGGTATTCTTCTCTCCCCATTGGTGACTTCTTCCATGAGTCTGCGATGTTGGGGGGCACCTAAGCCATCCTTCCATAAACTCTTTAATCTTCCTCAGTGGGGTGCCTGAACTGATTTCCTTCCCCTCCACTTTTCTGGTGCTCTTTCCTATATAGTCTTCCCATTAGAATGTAGATTCCTCAAAGTCACGATCAAGGCTGCTGGCTTACTTGTGTCCCTAGCATTTAGCCCATTAATTGGCTCATAGTATCTAACTATCCATCCACCATCCACCTATCCATTTATCTATCTGTGAACCTTGCCATGCTGCTTCCTGTGTGAGTTAAAACCTCCCAAGGTAAAAGGTTGGTTGCTTTAGGTCTTAGATCACTGTCTGATCCTCTATCTTAAGCCCATAACTGCTGCTAAGGATGGGCCCAAGATCTGTGAGGATGGCTACTTAAAAGCCTAGGAGAGATTGGTCCCTTCTCCATGACCTGGCTCCAGAGACATAAGTTTCTAGGCCTATTCTCTCAGGGTGGGCTTAGGCTGTCTGGAATCAACAGCACCTCCACTCAGTCTTGCTATTCTTTCTTGGATAAATTTAGAAATCAGCCCTAAAAACATTCCAAATTTGGTCTGTGGAGTCTGTTTGTTTCAGATCAAATAAATGAGGACTTTACTCTGAACCCCAACTGTAAAAGTCTAAATCTGTCACCTGACTTCCTTCCCAAGTGGCCAGGGTCCAGGTCATGAGTTTTGGCATTGACACCAGCTAGTGCCTATCTTTGGAAAACTTGACAGTAAGTTCCATGCTTCTGCCCTTACTGTGGTGCCAAGTTCGCCTGGCATTGCCTTGCCATGGTTCTTTTGAGACAGAGAAAACCCAAGTCACATTTAAAATGATCATTATGGATGTTATTGTTGTTATCATTGGCAATTGCCTTCCCTGTAAACTTGATACCAAGTCTCGCTCCTTTGGCTCACATGATGTGAACCTGAGGGCTGATGGAAAAATGCCCTGAAAAACAAAGCTATTGTACTTGACAGTATCTAAGACTCCTTCTAGCTTTAGATCTATTTTCCTAAGGTACTTAATATCCCAATACCTCAATTTCCCCCCCCTTATAAATTGAGAGAATTGCAATAAATCGTTCTAAGGTCTCTTCCATATTTAAATTTATGATTCTATGATTCTAGGTCACTTCCCCAAGTCTCAGTTCTCCCATCAACAAAATAAAGGGACTTCGATGAACAACCTCTAAGGTCCCTCTTATCTCTGAATCTATTCTCCTATTACCTGAAGTAAAATAACTGACCAAAGACGAAACTGCTGGTTTGGAGGAAGGTGGGACTTAAGGATAAAACCTGAGTGGATGGCCAAGGAAGTCCAGTCGGCCTTCTCCAGACAATGTTTCTCTGGATTCCAGAACTGGAATGTGGGTAGGTATGAATCAATATCCAACCAATGTCTTGGTTCTAGATGAGTAGGAAAGGCTTGGAAATATCCTCTCCCCTTCCTCTCCCCCGCCAAAGGCATTCTTCTAAGAGCCTTTTAATTAGTATCATAGATAAACTGAACTGGAAAGGACCTGAGAGATCATTTAGTTGACTCCCTTATTTTATTAAAAACGAAGTTAATTGATCTGGCCTAGATAGCAATGGCGCTAGTACATGTTTAATCTGGGACAGACTACCAAGAACAGACTCCCCCCACCCCAGATCATTAAGAAAAGGCATTTATTTTTACCATAAAAATGTAATCTGGAATAAACATAACTTTTATAACCCCAAAGTTACAATTACTTTAAAATATTCCCAAACTTTATTGAGAAGCAAAAGATTATAAAATTTTATGAGTTTGCAGTCTTGAATCTGTAGAAAACTCTGCAAATGAAATAATTTAGCAAAGCATATTTTTTAAAGATTTTATTTATTCTGAGTTTTACAATTTCCCCCCCAATCTTGCTTCCTTCTCCCCACCCCCCCCCCACAGAAGGCCATTTGCCAGTCTTTCTTTTCTTTTCTTTTTTTTTCAGTCTTTCTATTGTTTCCATGGTATACACTGATCCAAATTGAATGTGATAAGAGAGAAATCCTATCCTTAAGGAAGAAACAGAAAGCATAAGAGATAGCCAGATCAGGCAATAAGATATCAGGTTTTTTTCAAAGCATCTTTAAAAAAAAATAGGAACACACTAATTTGTACCAGAAATAAAACCTTTTACCTAATGTTTTGCTCTCTATTTTAATTTGTAAAAATCAGTGTTTCAGAAGTAATGAAACATCGTTAGGTCACCTTGTCCCATCCTCCCAATTACTGAAATGTTTAAAAGTAGAGTGCATTTGCATTTTCAATTTTAAAAAAATTCTGGGGATGGCTAGGGGGTGCAGTGGGCAGAGCCCTGGCCCTGGAGTCAGGAGGACCTGAGTTCAAATATGTCCTCAGACACTTAATACTGACCTAGTTGTGTGGCCTTGGGCAAGCCGCTTAAAATACATTGCCTTGCAAAAACTAAAAAAAAAAAAAAAAAGAATTCTGCCTACATTTCATATATGGCTTACTCTGTCATGTTCACTTTGCTCCTACCTCTTTCCACCACTCTCCCTGTTTTTGAATCCATTAATACAAAATAAAAATCAAACTAGCAAGTTCTTTTTTCCCCTGCCCTATAAGTTTTTATGGTTTTTCGTAGCAATTAACACTTGGCAACTTATTTCAAATTCAATTAAATCTGCCCTTTTTCTGTAATACATGTTGACTTCATTGAAAGATAAAGAATTTTTAGTCAAGATTTTTTACAAGTCTTTTAAAAGTTTTTTTTTATTTAAGGCACTGGGGTTAAATGACTTGCCCAAGGTCACACAGCTAGGCAATTACTAAGTGTCTGAGGCTGAATTTGAACTCAGGTCCTCCTGACTTCAGGGCCAGTGCTCTATCCACTCTGCCACCTAACTGCTCCAGTCAAGATTTTTTTATAGAGTTATGTATTAAGTCTGGAATTCTTAAACTGTCAGTCTAAGCATTTCTTCTGATTAAAAAAGCACTGGATAGGGTAGCTAAGTGATGCAGCGGATAGAGTACCACACTTAATGCTTAGCTGTGTGACCTTGGGCAAGTCACTTAACCTCATTATCTTGCAACACAAAAAACAAAAAAAAGCACTGGTGACATTAAAGCTATCAGATCAAAAATATTTAAAGGCAAAAGGGAAAGCTAATGAAAAACAAATTACCAACACACTTGAAACTATAGCACAAATAATTATGCAATCTTAAAAAAAAAGGAAATAAATTTCCACTGTAACTGTGTTTCCTAAGTAGAGACTCCATTTTCTTAAGGTGGTTAAAAAGTCAAGTTTCAGAAGTTCTCGCTGGTCCCCGACTATCCTTCAAGGGCTGTCCTTTACTTCCTGCTTTGGGTACTTAAATGTTTGCTCAGGGACTAGAATCTCACTTGTTGACTGCACAATCCTCCCCAGACTTCTATCCAACGTCTACCCTTCGGGCTGTAGGACCTCCGGTACTGAGAGCTTTGGGAGTTGTATTTTCTCGGTAAGGACTATGACTTTGTAAGTGTCTTCACTGCAGTTGATTTTCATCCTCTTTATTGGCATCCTTTCTGTGCTTGCTGCGATCCCTTTTCTATCCCTCCTCAGCCCTCCTGTCTCTACTGGACTGGCTTTTGCCATTACATGCTTCTCTATTAGAGTGATCTTGCTCAAAAGATGAATCTTTTTTGAACGTGGTCTGATCTCAATCACCCTTTGGCAGGACTAGAAGAGAATAATGAGCGTTTTTTTTTTTCTGTATAGCTTTCATTTGTAATAGAGTCAAATTTCTTTCCATCTTTGCACTGACCATCTTCACTTAAGTTTCCATTCAAATATTTGGAATGAAAATGAATCTCCTGATTTGATAACTTTTCTTTTCAACAGATCTGAATTGGCTGACCCATGAGGGAATGCAAGGAGACAGAAGTCACAAGGCTTGAGGACACAAATGTATAACAGAGCAGAATGAGATGCCATTGCTTCTCCCTTGTTCTGCTGTGTCTCATCCATTTTCTCACTCAACACTATGTTTAACAGCCACTCCCTCAGTTTTCTCTTTCCTCTGGAATCCTAGAGTTCACCTTTTCCCTCCTCTCCCCCTCCATTCCTCAGTTCACCTTCCTGAAGTTCTCTCTTCCAATCCTTGAAGGTGGATTCTTTTCTTCTTTTTGGTCATATTCTAGTCATCTGAGCAGTTCTACAATGAATCTGATTGAGGGAAACAATAATGTTCTCTCCTCTTGCCCTTTCTTCTGCTCTCCTACTTGTACCTTTTTTTCTGATTTTGACAAGCTTCATAGTCTTTTTATTTTTGTTCTCTTTTGTAGCTTCTCTTCTAGTTCTTTCCTCTTCCCAACTCCTCTAATTCTTTGTTTTCTTTCTTCTTCCTTTTGCCTTTCTTTAGCTTCTTTTTTTTTTAACATTTCTGCCCTTCTCTTTGTGGTCCAAGTTCTTGAAGTCTCTGCCTTTCAAGTTGTCATTTTTTAAATTGAGGCATCACTAAGATCTATAGCCGAGTCCAATTAATCTACTTTTCAGCAGAATCTGACCCTCCACTAGAAACCAGGAGTTCGACCCAAATGTAGACTTCTAAGGGGTAAGAAGATATGATGGAGAGATCACTGGGCTCAGAGTCAGAGGACTTGAGTTCAAATTCACACTGTCTCCTGGGTGACCATGGACCACTCCCTTCCAGTTGAGAACTTCAGTTTCCTCATCTGGGTTGGGCTCCATCCTCTCTGAAGACCCTTCTAGATCCAATGTCAATTGTCAAGAAACATTTCTTGAAATGCCATCAGAGGACATGGATGACATTTTAGGCCTCATGAGACAGACTTTAAATTACAGCACAGCATCTCAGTCTTTTAGGGAGCCTGTCTCAGGTCACAGGTTGAGAACTGTTAGAAGGAATCTCAGAGTCCATCTAGTCCTATCTCCTTTTGAAGAGAAGAAAACTGAGCACAGATCGGATCACCCACAAAATCCCTAATTCTTGTGGCTCCTTATTGTCTTCAAGACCAACAATTAAGGCCTGTCTGGCTCCCATTAGCTTCTTCACAATTCTGTGCGTTTCTGCCGATCCAGCCTCCCTACCCTTTACTGTTCTTCAACTCTATCATCAAGCAAGACAGAGCTACTCGCTGTTCCTCACACAAGTCAGGCCATCTCCAGACTAGATTTTTGCATTGGTTGTTCCCCATGAAGCCTCACTGCTACCTCCTGGCTTCTTTGGAGATTCAACTCAGAGCCCACTATCTTTTCTCAGTCTCTGTTCCCCAGCCCCTCCTTCCTTCCTCTCCCCCTTTGCCTTCATTCTCCTCTGAGGATTGTACAGCTCTTGGCATGTCAGCAACTCCATTTAATTGTAAGCTCCTTGAGGGAAGGAACTAGGCTTTTGCCTTCCTTTGTAGCCTCAGCACTTAGCACAGAGCCTAATACAGAGTAAGAACTTGGTCATTGTAGTAGTTTGATAAGTAGGAGGATTCCCATATTTCTAGTCCCATCTCCAGCACTTATTGGATGGGTGGCCACAAAAAGACTTGTAGCCTCTCAGTGTGTGCCCCCAGCTGACTCTCCAAGGCCACAGGTCACAGAGGAAGCTGCCCATCTACAAAGGCAGGTGATGTTTGGTCTTCTCTATACCAAAGAAAGCCCCTGGAGAGGCGAGGGTTGGGAGAGGAGTCCTTACTTAGGTCAATGTCTTGGGCCCTCCAGGACTCCCACGTTATTTTGTTGCCTGGTTAGTCTAGTGCTTCAGGCTTGTGATGGATACAGTAGATTTGGGCAAATGCAGCTAGAGGTCCCAGCAGACATGGGGAAGGCATGGAGGATTTCTCAAGATGCCCCAAGCCCTCTATAGAGACAGTCACACCTGGGAGGGTCTGGAGAATTCTAAAGAAGGCTTGTAGAATATCCCAGAAGGGAAGGAAGCCAATAAGGAGTGAGAGAGCTCTGTTGGATTCAGTCATGGTTTGTGAGTGCCTGGAGGACCCAGATGGTTTTGGGCTTTCTTTGAACCAACAAGTATTCCTTAAACTCTTAATATCCCCAAGGAGCTGATGGCAGATGGACTAAATGCAACAATTTAACACATCCTTAATGACTGGGATTGACATTTAAGTAGCTTCTAAGATCCAGGGACCAAGCCAGGGATACAAGCCAACCGCAACATAAGACCAATCAATCCCAAGTGTAGAGTTGGAAGGGAACTGAGAGGCCATCCATTCCAATCCAACTCAATTTACATGGGTAAACTGAGGCCCAGAGAAGTCACAGTCTCTGCCCTCAATTAGAGGAAAAAGAGGTACCAAATAAGTAAATACAAGAGAAAGGAATAAAAGAAGGAAAGAAGAGAAGGAAGGGAGGAAGGAAAGAAGGAAGAAAGGAAGGAAGAAAACAGAAAAAGGAAGAAAGGGAGGGAGGGAAGAGAAAAGGAAGGCAAATGTAGATAGAGATTCTATTTTTTAATCTGTCCTGTCATTGTATTCATACAGTACCTCCTGATGAGAGAGCTCCTTCTCCCAAGGCAGACCATCTTTACTCTAAAACTTTCTATCTTAGAGAATGGTCTGAGGCACTTCAAGATAAATGACTTACTCAGGGTCACACAGCAAGGATGTATCAGAAGCAAAACTTGAACTAGGTCTTTCTGATCATGAAACCAGTTCTCTATTATGTCAAATTAGCATAAATTAAACTTAAAGTCATTTTGCTGTGCAGTGCAGACAGGCCTCTGTAAGGGTCAAGGAGGGTCTTTTGTAGGTGGGAATGCTTGAGGAGGTCTTAGAGGGAGCTAGGGAGAAAAGAAGACCCACTCCAAGGAGGAGGGTAAAGGAGGTTATAGAAAGGAGTCCAATTTGGGCAATAGAAAGTCAAATCAATCTATAAAGGGAGTTTGGAGCCAGATTTTGGGAGGAGGGAGTCTTTAAAGGTCCACCAAAAGAAGGCAGCCCCTGCATGCCCCTCCCTGGGTCCACTGAGGGCCTTCTATTACCCACCTCCTCTTTTGGTTCCCAGGTCCAACTCAGCCAATGCTCCGTCAAATCCTCCCAATCTCTCTGATCCCTCTGGTCCCTCTGACCTCTTGAAATCCCCTCTGGAGTTACAGAGAGAGAGGCTGTTCCAAACAGAAGACCAGGTGTACATGACCCCGGCTCTGCTCTACCTGGAGAAGTACAAAACCCTCTTGGCTTTTGCTGAGCAGAGGGTCAGCCAAGCTGATGAGGAGGCCAAGAATATTGTCCTGCGCAGAGGGGGATTCAAGGCCTCAACAGGCCAGATGAAGGTAAGGAGGGCAGCACTTGGAGGCTAGGAGCTAATGAGGGAATCCCAGGATCGAAATGGGGATCACTGACATTTCTCAACCTGTATAAGCTTGGGATGAGCCTTGTAGATACCAGGAAACCAGAGAGACTGCTGAGGAAGGTGAAGATTCCCCTAGGTCACCCAATATATTCTACATATGAAGACAATATGTTGCCTCTGCTAATAGAATATAAGCTCCACAGTCCAGACAATATAGTGTCTAGCAGATCAATGTTTCTGGACCTGAAATGACAAAGGGGAGGGTCAGATGGCATCTGGCTGGCAATGCTGCCCTTGGCCTGCAGAGGAACACTGTGTCCAAGCCCAGGACAATGCCCCTCACCCATCCTGGCCATTCCACATGAGAGGGAGGGTGTTCAGACACATTTCCACAAGGCAGAGGGCCTCAGGAGGGAAGGGAGAACCAGGGTCTTGAGTCATGGCAATAGAAGATAAAGACCTGGAGAAGATTCAGGGGAAATGAAGGCTGGGGCTAAATCTGGGAAGGACGGCCAATAGGCAGTGCTTACATTCTGCAGATATTTTGATATATGTTTGTATTTATTAGACAAAAGCAATAAAAACAATAAAATAGCCAGGCACCCATTGACATCATGCTCCAAGGATTATGAAACTCTCACCCTCTGCTCTCATTTGGTGCTCACAACCATGCTGGGAGGTGGGTGCTTTTCAGATCTCCCTTTTAAAGATGAAGAAATGGAGACTGCGAGGGGTTAAGTGATTTTCCCCAGGTCAGACAGCATGAGACACATTTAGGTCCAGTGCTCTAGCTACTGCATCCCCTAACTGCCTAGGTAGGTTCTCCCTCAAAGAGGGAGAAAAGTAACTCACAGGCAGGATTTGAACCCAGCTCTCTCCAGACTCCTAATCTAGTTTCTTTCCACATTGTCCTCTCTGTGTCATATGGTGAAAGAATTGACCTTTATCTGCCTGAACCCAGAGGGCAGAGAAATGGGTTCAAGGCCATACTCTGATTTCTTGTATTCTTGCCTCTTCTGACAGTGAAAACAGATGGAGGTGGTAAGGAGAGCTCAGTTGCCAGACCACCACCCCAAGAGACCCTGCCCTGTGTATGATGAGGTCACAGGGACCCTGTTTCTTCTGTTCATAGCCGTTCAGGGGAGGGTCTCAGAATGCGAGCAAATCGAAACCAAGACCAATGCCACATGCCTGTGCTATGTGACCAGCAAGGACATGGGGAAGACCTGGAGCCCTGTCACAGACCTCACTGATTCTGTCATTGGGTCTGCCCACAAGGAGTGGGCCACTTTTGCCAGTGGCCCAGGTCATGGTCTACAGCTACACAACCCCACTCAGAGTCTGGTGATCCCAGCCTATGCTTATCGACTCATTGGGCCTGAGAAGCCCACTCCCTATGCCTGCTGCTTCCTCAGTAATGACCATGGGAAGACGTGGGAGATGGGGAATTTTATAACCATTGAGAACACCTTGGAGTCCCAAATGGTAGAAGTGGATGGTCATGGACAGAGGGTCTTATACTGTAACTCTAGAAGCACCCTCAGGACAAGGGTCCAGGCAATCAGCCTCAATGACGGAGTAGATTTCCAGGGTGCTCAACAGATCAAGAAATTGGTTGAACCACCATCTGGCTGTCAAGGAAGTGTGGTTGGCTTCCCTAATCCCACCAAACATGTCTTGGGTTCTGTAGACACCTGGGTGCTTTACTCCCATCCCACAGACCCATTAGAGTTGAAGGATCTGGGTGTGTATCTTAATAGGGATCCCTTGGATCCAATAGGTTGGACCAAGCCAGCTATCCTAGTAAAAGGCCTCTGTGCTTTTTCAGACCTCCAGTACATGGGATCAAAGCCCAATGGGTCCCCCCAGTTTGGCTGCTTGTTTGAATATGGAAATTATGATCAAATTCTTTTTCTCTAGTTCACCCTTGAGCAAGCTTTGCACTCCTGATCCCTCATTCTATGCCAGAATTGGTTCTTCTGCTCAGATTCACTTCTTTTCCTGTTTTGAGTGATGACCCCAGGATGAATCATTATCCTTTCTGTGAATCACAAGTCCTCAGTGTCAATCTTTGGCTTTTTCCATTAAAGCACATGGCAATACACAGTACCTTCTTTTTTTTCTTACATTGTCATGGCACTTACCAAAGAATTCCCCACTTACATTTCTTTTTTTTTTGTATGTTTTTGCAAGGCAAATGGGGTTAAGTGGCTTGCCCAAGGCCACATGGCTAGGTAATTATTAAGTGTCTGAGGCTGTATTTGAACTCAGGTACTCCTGATTCCAAGGCCAGTACTTTATCCACTGTGCCTCCTAGCCGCCCCCCCCCCACTTCCATTTCTAAAAGCTGAAAAGAAACTTGTTAGAAACAGGCCTTGAACCCTCATCTTCAAAGTTTTCTATGGCCTATTCAAAGTGCTGGAACAATATCAGATACTTATGCCGAGGGACCCATCTCCATACCATCATCCATAGCAAAGTCTACCTTGTTTGTTTTGGCCCTGATGTCCCTTTATAATTGGAACAGAATAGGAGAATGAGCTGGTCCAATAATAGGGATAAATGGGAGGGCTCAAAAAAATCTGGCCCAAGAACTGAGGAAATAAGGTAAGACCCCAGTATGTCTGAAAATGATCTGGGGGGATTAATGGGCACCAAGTTCAATATAATCCAAAGCTATGAAAAGGTAGGCAAAAAAGTTCCCTTGGTTGCAGAAGACAGGAGGAACCATCCTACTAAGATGATATTGGTGTGTTTTGTTCAATGCTGGGGGCCACATTTTTAGGAATGACATTGACTGGCTCCTGTAAAGGATGATGAAAGCCTGGAGACCTTGGCACATGAGGATCACCTTGAGGAGCTAGAGGAGATCAAGACCTGGAGAAAAGGAAACCAAGAAGGACCAGGAGAGAAATCTTCTAATTTGGGACAGTTTGTCATGGAGAGAAGATTGAATTTCTTCTTATGGTCCCACAGATAAACCCAGGAAGAGTGACTACAAGGAACAGAAGCAGATATAAGCTGGGGCCCAACAGTTAGAACTGTTCATGAATGGAATGGGCTGCCTCTAGAAGGGAAGGATCTGAAGGGGGCCTCTAGGTAGAGCTGGGTAGCCCCTTGCTGGGAATGCAAGTGGGTGACTCAGTCTAATACAAGTCAGACTAAATGACCCCTGGGATCTCTTCCTACTCTGAAATTGTGGAAGGCTTTGATGCAGGTGGTCTAGGCTACAAGTGGTAAAGACCCCTGACTACATTGACCCTTAGCATTCTAGGTTGTCAGTAAAAGCACAAGGAACTTCTGTGGGTCTCATGAAATGTGCAATGTTTTTGTCCCTATTTCTTTATGTTTTCCCCAGACTCTGTGACCAACCCAATTTGTACACTTCTTATTTCATTAGACTAATAATCTCTAAAACAGAGAGATAAATGGGGTTTTAAAGTTGAAAAACCCCACAGATTTCCATCTGTCTGGCACATCTTGCCTTTTACCCTGCTGCAGCATCTCTGCCCAGTCAGAGTAGCACCCTCCAGTCTGGACCACCACAGCCCACACACTCTTTTTCCTGGGGGAGTTAATAACCTCAGCTTTAGCACACTGCCCTAGAGCCAATATCTTCTGATTAGTGAAGGAGTGAAAACAGACTCCCCAACCCACTATATCTCATGCTAATCAGAGATTTTCCTCAATGGAAAAGAGTTCTAGTATGAAAAGTCTCTCCATCCATGCCAAAACAATGACTGCCACAGCTTGTTGGCCAAGGAGTGAGCTCAGACTCAGCTCAAGGACTTTTCTTAGCTGACTCCGCTTCTCATTCTCTCCCCATGGATATCACGTCATCTGCTTTTGCACCGAATGCCCTTCTCCCCATTTTCTTTCCTTTGACCACACTAATACCAGCATACTAGCCTTGCTTCTGTCGCCATCCATGTGCCTTCCTAGACCCTTCCCTTACCTCCCCCATTATAATGGAAGCTTCTTGAGGGCTGTGGCGCTCTCTCTCTCTCTCTCTCTCTCTCTCTCTCTCTCTCTCTCTCTCATCTTTGTATCTACAGCAATTGCTGGAGTCCCACATCTAGGAAGCATGGGGACCAGCCCTACAAACTAACAGGTACCTTTTCTATAGTGTTTTAGATTTATAAAGCCTCACAACTATTTGTGTCTCACAATAACCTTCTGAGATATGTGATGTCATTATCATTTAGCAGACAGAGAACGTAAGGTTAATTAACCCCAAAGAGGTTACATCATTACCTAGGTAGTCAATATCAGAAGTGGGATTTGAACTGTTGTCCCTCTAATTTTAACTCAAAAGTTTTCTCCAATATATCAGACTGCTTCTATTAGAAGAGAATTCAGTAGGGGCAGCTAGGTGGTGCAGTGGATAAAGCACCAGCCTTGGAGTCAGGAGGACCTGGGTTCAAATCCAATCTCAGACACTTAATAATTACTTAGCCGTGTGGCCTTGGGCAAGCCACTTAACTCCATTTGCCTTGCAAAAACCTAAAAAAAGAAGAGAATTCAGTATCAGTGAGGTGTGATAGAGAAACACACCAGGCATCCATTTGATGGCAATCGTTTCCCTTTGCTTTGTTTGTCTGCCATTTATTTATTTCTCCTGCTTGGTTTGATATCTCCACTATTCTAGGTGCTCCATTGGCTTGGATAAGATGCAGGATTGTGATGAGGAGAGGGAAGGGGGGGGGGAATCCAGTGACACTGAAAATGCAACTGTCATCCTGCAAAAGTCCACTAAACCTGACCCTGAGGGGAGGGATGCAGGTCATAATCAAGTTACACTGGGCCTCTGATGGTGATGTCTTTGGCCTCCTGGTGATGTCTAGTCCCTAAATCTGTCCTAATGTCATTAATGATCTTCTGGTCATAAATGATCGTTGATCACCACAGAATCAATCCATCTGGTCAATGACTCTGAGAAAATGAGGCTTTTCTTTCCATTGAACTTATATCTATCCACCTTAGGACAGATTAGTTTCAATGAGAGAGAAGAGGAAAAAGGAGGGAAGTCAGGGTAGTGATGAGCAGCAGGAGGTCAGGGAGGATGAAATCATAGCAGTGGGGCACTCAGGCCAAGTGTCCTATGGGGATCCCTTTGGATGGAAGACTAAAAGGATAATCAAGAGGATAAGAGATAAAGACTAAAAGGATAAGAACCCCCAAAGAAAGAAAGAATCTGCTTTGTCCACTGTGTCACTCTGGCCAGAGACTGCCATGCCAAAACACAAATTTTCATAATAACTGACACTTATGTAATACTTTAAGGAGTACAAAGTATTTTCCAGCCATTCAATTTTTAAAAATTGAGCTTAAAAATCTACTTTTTTTTCCATAAAAAGAAAGCCTTCTCAAATGTAGAACAAAAAAGGAGAGTTGGTGGTATCCTTTATATGAGACTCATGAACTCATTTTCACCTTATTTGGGCCACGTATTGTGTGAGATGCTGGTCTACACTCAGTTTCTGTCATGCCATTTTCCAGTTTTCCCAGAAGTTTTTGTCAAATAATTTTTTTGGGTTTTGTTCCAAAAGCTTGGATCTTTGGGTTTATTATATACAACATTGCTCTGGTCATTTGCTATAATGCATTGTCCACCTAATCTATTACACCAACCCATAACTTTATTTCTTAGCCAGTACCAGATTATTTTGATAATTGCCACTTTATAAGATACTTTGAGATCTGGTAGGGCCAGACTACCTTCCTTCACAGTTTTTTCATTGATTCCTTTGGTATCCTTTTTGTTCTTCCAGGTGAATTTTGATATTTTTTTCTAGTACTATGAATTTTTTGGTAGTTTGCTTGATATAGCACTATTCACATCAATAGATTATAATTTTTAATACATTGGCCCAGTCTACTTAAACAGTGAATATTTTTACAATTGTTTAGATCTGACTGTGTGTATTCAGGCACCTCAGTCATTTGTTCAGGCTCTTCACAATCCATGATTAGATTTAGACCTGATATTGTATTCATTTAGATACTGGTTTTGTCTTGCCATGTAGACTTCCAGGTATTTTGTATTATCTGACAATTATTTTAGGTTTTTGCAAGGCAAATGGGATTAAGTGGCTTTCCCAAGGCCACACGGTTAGGTAATTATTAAGTGTCTGAGACCGGATTTGAACCCAGGTTCTCCTGACTCCAGGGCCAGTGCTTTATCCACTGTGCCACCTAGCCGCCCCTAACAATTATTTTAAATGGATTTTCTCTTGCTGCTGGGATTTGTTGATAATATATAGAAATACTGATGATTTGTTTGAGTTTATTTTGTATCCTACAACTTTGCTAAAATGAATTATTTCCATTAGTTTTTTAGTTAATTCTCTAGGAATCTCTAAGTATGCCATCATATCATCTGCAAAGAATGATCATTTTGTTTCCCCATTGCCTATTCTAATTTTTCAATTTCTTTTTCTTCTCTTATTGCTATAGCTATACTATATTGAATAATAGAGATGATAATAGACCTTATTTCACCCCTGATAGTATTGGGAAGGCTTCTGGTTCATCCCCATTTCAGCTAATACTTGCTGATGGTTTTAGATAATTCCTTTTCATTTTAAGATAAACTCCATTAATTCCTAGGCTCTCTAATATTTTTAATAGGAATGGGTGCTGTTTTTTGACAAAGGCTTTTTCCTGCATCTATTGAGATAATCATATGGACCACTGATACAGTCAATTAAGATGAGAGTTTGTCCAATATCAAACCAGTCCTGCATTTCTGTTATAAATGCCACCTGGTCATTGTGTGTGATCTTTGTAATGTATTGCTGTAATCTCCTTGTTAGTGTCTTATTTAAACTCTTTGCACCAATAATTCATTAGGAAATCGATCTATCTCCAAGAGCATTCTTCCTTGGGAGTGAGATTGACCCATACTCTCAGACAAGAACCTGAATAACGCACTCTGGAGCTAATTCCCACGAGATCATCTCAAGCCAGACAATCTTTATAAAGGACATATATTATTACCACAGCCTTGAGAGACAGCCTGGATGGAAGATAGACAGAGCACCTGCCTGGGGACTGAGAAGACCTGAGTGATTTTTAGACAAGCTATACACCTTTTCTGAGCCTTACTTTCCTACTCTGTTAAAAAAGGGGTTAAGCCCATATGACCTCAGAGATACCTTCCCATTTTTATGTGATAATTCGATCATCCTCCAATCACTCAAAGACAAATATGTATTTAATATGTTAAATAAATACCATCTTTACCATCATCCTCATCGACCGGCTCTCTGATTCTACTGGTATATACTTCGTGTTGTTGTCGTATAGCAGACGTGGCCAATGGTGGCCTGTGACAATGTTGAAGGCAGTCTTAACCAAATGAGAATGGATTGGGGAAATATTTAATAAAATAAATGAAAATATAATAAAACATATCTAATATTATATTTTAAAGCTAAATCAATATGTAGCCCACAAGGATCCTCATTCAGCACTGGTATACATGCAGAATATATTATTATATTATGTGGTATCCCATCCATCCACTAGGAGGCGAGCAGGGCTCACCCTGTCCTACCCCAGAGAGGTGTAGAAACCCAGAGGAAGCATTTTCATTGACTGAGCTTGGCCCCTTTTAGCCCACAGTACTGAGCTTCCAGCCCCCAGAAGGTGGTCTTCACTCCAAGACAAGAAGGGCTCTATTTGCTGAACCAGAAAGGGCAGAGAAGACTTGTGCCAGAAGAAATGTCTGGCCACCACCATGAGCTAGGAAGAAGAGGGCATAGGGAGGGAGCAGGTTCTCCCCTCAAAATATGGAGAATTCAGGACCTATTTCTAGGTGCTGTTTATTGGCAAGAACTTCCATGTTCTCCGTTGCCAGGGAACATTCTGAGTGGAGCCATGTTCTCCAACTCACCTCCATGATTCATTCATTCCTCCTCATGTATCTGGTCACCACACATATTTTAGTTCTTTCTGTGTCTCCAAATTGCAGAATCTCCACGTTGGAAGGTTAGTAGATGGAAGATGCTTGAAGGCATACTGCTTCCTTTGTGGCTTACTTTATTTTGCATCTGTTCATGGAAGTCTTTCCAAGGCTTCTCCATATTCATTAAGTTCATCATTTCTTATGTCACAAATGATAGTTCATGATATTCAGGCACCTTAGTCATTTATTTGTTCAAACTTCCTCCACAATCCCTTTTTCTTTTTCTTTTCCAATGAATATTTTATTTTTCTAATTACATGATGTGAAAGTTTTTCAACATTCATCCACACATCTATCTATCTATCTATCTATCTATCTATCTATCTATCTATCTATCTATCTATCATCTATCTATCTATCTATCTATCTGCTATCTATCATCTATCTATCTATCTATCTATCTATCTATCTATCTATCTATCTATCTATCTATCTATCAAGTTACATAATTGCCTTCCACCCTCCTCCCCTCAATGGTGAACATAGTTTGTGTTTAGCATGTTTATAGATAAGTCATTTTTTGGTATGAGGAATTAGGATGAAGGGAAAAGAAAGCAAACTATGAACTAGGAAAGAAATATGTAAGAAATATTTAAAAAGTGAATGAAATGTTCATTCAGAATCTGTAGGGGTTTTTTAAATTTTGTTTTGTTCTTCCTCTGTATGGGGATAACATTGCCCCACAGACAGTCTCCCTGGGTTGTCCTAACTCTCTGAACTGCTGAGAGGAGCTGCATCTATCAAGGTTAATCAGTTCACAATGTTGTGTTAATGTGTACAGTGTTCTCTTGGTTCTGCTCCCTTAAATCAGCATCAGTTCCTGTAATTCGTTCCATGCTTCTCTAGAGTCCGACCATTCATGGGTTTTTGTTTTTTTTTTTTTGTTTCTTGGGTTTTTTTTTTTTTGCAAGGCAAATGGGGTTAAGTGACTTGCCCAAGGCCACACAGCTAGGTAATTATTAAATGTCTGAGACCAAATTTGAACTCAGGTACTCCTGACTCCAGTGCCAGTGCTCTATCTACTGCATCACTAGCCACCCCTCCATTCATGGTTCTTACAGAACAGTAATACTCCATCACATTCTTATACTATAACTTGTTTAGGCTTTACTTCAATTTCCAATTCTTTGCCAGTACAAAAAGAGCTGGTATGAATATTTTGGAACATAAGGGACTTTTCCTCATTTTTTATGATTTCTTCTGGATATAGGCTTAGTATTAGATCAAAGCGTA